>NC_091160.1:47606772-47641771 GCF_040958095.1 Procambarus clarkii | reverse complement strand
CCATCGCCGGTTACTGTGGTAGGAAGACGGCCAAGAGGAAACACAACATTTAAGAGTACGTAGTTTGTTACCAGTAACAGACGACCAAGAAGCCTGCCAACGGGTAAGGACGGAGGAATGGATAACCGGGTAAAAGTCAGAATATGGAATACCTTTACGAGAGATGGGACAAGAGCGGACAGCTTCCTTGACGACAGCATCCGCATGCTCATTTAAAGACACACCAATATGGCTGGGAACCCAACAAAACTCAACCGACTTAAATTTACTGTGAACAAGAAACAGCCAATGCTGGATCTCGACAACTACTGGATGAACCGGATTAAAGGACCCGAGAGCCATGAGGGCACTACGAGAGTCAACAACAACTACAAAGGAAGACTCACAACGAGAAAGTAAGAGACGAAGAGCATAGAGAATAGCATAAAGCTCTGCTGTAAAGATGCTAGTCTCCGGAGGTAAGCGACACATATAAATGCGATCAGGAAAAACAACAGAGTAGCCAACACCGTCCGCCGACTTAGACCCATCGGTGAAGACAGAAACGGAGCGGGAGTGAGAAGAAAAGTGCTCAAGGAAAAGGCGTTTTAGAACCGTAGGAGGGGTAAAAGCTTTAGTGATACGGGTCTAGGAAGTACAAAACTGCGGAAGAGGGACTCTCCACGGGGGCAAAGAAGGAACAACACGAGGAGAAACATTAGAAATACGAACGGAAAGAGAATCCTGTAGGCGAGATAACCGGACAGAAAGAGGGAGGTGGTGAAGAGGAACAGGAACCGCAGGAGGGGTAAAAGTTAAAGCACAACAGAAGCGAGAGGAAGGATGTTGTAAGGACCGCGCAAGATAGCAAAGACAGTAGCGATCACGGCTGTCCTGGAGAGACAGGAAGCCAGTGTCAACATACAAACTAAGGGCGGGAGTCGAACGAAAGGCACCAGAACTGAGGCGCAACCCAATGTGGTGCAAAGCATCAAGACGGCGAAGAGTAGGAGAAGCAGACGAGTAAGCAGGGCAACCATAATCGAGCTTAGACAGGACGAGAGAGGAATGTAAAGCAAGGAGAGTGTGCCTATCTGCCCCCCAAGAAGTATGGGACAAGACCCGAAGGAGGGTAAGGGCCTTAGAGCACTCAACACGGAGGTAAGAGATATGGGGAGACCAAGACAAATGAGTGTCAAGGAATAACCCCAAAAGCATTGCGGAATCTTTGTACTCAAGGGGATGACCATAAAGTGACAAAGAGGGACGAAGAACGACCCGTTTCCGCGTAAAAGTCATGGCACAAGTCTTAGAAGTAGAGAACTTGAAGCCATGATCGGTGGCCCAAGACGACACGGCATCAATTGCAAGTTGAAGCCGACGCTGAAGGAGAGGCGAATCACCACCCTGACAGCAAAGGGTAAGATCATCGACATAGAGAGCGGAGAAGACACCTGAAGGAAGAGAGGAAAGAAGACCATTGAGGGCAACCAGAAAAAGAGTAGTGCTCAGAACACTACCCTGGGGCACACCTTCGTATTGCTGAAAAGAGGCAGAGAGCAGTACCAAGGAGCACCCGAAAGGAACGACGAGAGAGGAAGCTGCGGAGAAAGAGAGGGAGATGACCACGAAGGCCAAAAGAATGAAGTTGAGATAGAATATGATATCGCCAAGTGGTGTCGTAAGCCTTTTCCAGGTCAAAAAGGACGGCAACAACGGGGGTCTTCGCAGCAAAAGCAGTACGAATATAGACCTCCAAGTTCACCAGGACATCTGTCGTGCTGCGGCACTTGCGGAAACCAAATTGAGAAGGGGAGAGGAGGGAGAGGAAGTGATGAGTGTTCCAGGAACCACATCAGACGAACGTTAACCAAACGTTCAAAGAGTTTGCAGACACAACTTGTGAGGGCAATAGGGCGAAAGTCCTTAGGGGAAGTACCCAGAGACCCCGGTTTACGAACAGGGAGGACAACGGCATCGAGCCAGTCCTCAGGGACTGACGACGACTCCCAGATCCGATTATACAGACTCAGTAAATACCGAGACATGCACGGAGGGAGATGGCGAAGCATCTCATAATGAATACCATCGGAGCCCGCCGCCGTAGAACCGCAGAGGGCCAGGGCAGAACGAAGTTCAGAGGGAGAGAAGGGATCATTATAGGGAAGCTGAAGACGAGTGCAGAAATCTAAAGGACGAGACTCAAGGACAGGTTTACGAAGAAGGAAAGATTGGGGAAGATGAAGATCAGAGCTAACAGAAGAAAAGTGGGAACCCAGTTCGGAAGTGACCTGCAACGGGTCCGCCACAAGAGTATCATGGAGGTGAAGGACCGGTGAAACATTGGGAACGAACTTACCCGCTATCTTGTGGATACGCTTCCAGATCTGGGGCAGAGGAGTTTCGGACGTAATTGTCGAGACATAAGATGCCCAACATTCACGTTTAGCTGTACAGATGGCCCTACGGGCAACCGCTCTCGCTTTCCGAAAGAAAAGAAAAGAATCGGCCGTCTGCCGACGACGGTGCCTCTTCCAGGCTGCACGCTTACAGCGGACAGCCCGAGCACAACTCGCATTCCACCAGGGAACGCACTTCCGCGGACCCCGAGAGGAAGAGCGAGGAATAGAGCGGAGGGCAGCGTTGAAGACAGTGTCATGAAAAAGGAGGAGATCATGAGGGAGAGGCAGAAGGGAGAGGTCATAGAGAGCAGCACTGAGGGTAAATAGGTTCCAGTCCGCCTTAGCAAACTGCCACCTAGGGAAGGAGAGGGAAGGGCGAAACGAGAAAAAGGAAACAAGGATAGGGAAATGATCACTGCCATGGAGGTCATCAAGAACCTGCCACGTGAAATCTAAGTAAAGAGAAGAAGAGCAGAGAGAAAGATCAAGACAGGAAAGGGTGCAAGTCCGAGAGTCCAAATGAGTGGGCTCACCAGAATTCAGAAGAGACAGGGAAGAAGAGAGGAGAAACGGCTCAAGAAGGTGACCCTGGGTATTCGTCAGAACGTCACCCCAAAGAGAATGACGACAATTGAAGTCACCCAGCAGGAGCACAGGCTCCGGCAAGGAGTCCAAGAGGCGTTTCAGATCAGGAAGAGAAAGCGGGACACTCGGGGGGAGATAAATGGAACAAACTGTGTACCATTTCCCCACAAAGATACGAGCAGCAGAACAATGGAGAGGCAAAGGAAAAAGTAAAGGAACAAAGGGAACATTTTGCGCGAATCAAGAGAGCAGAAGAATTAGGAGCTCCAGCAACGGCTGGGGAAAAGGAGAGAAAGGAATAGCCACGAAAACGACCAGGACGAGCACCAAGCATCGGCTCCTGGAGACAGACACAAAGAGGCGAAAACTGCGAAATCAGAAGTTGGAGTTCCATGAAATTGGCATATTAACCTCGAACGTTCCATTGAAGAATAGACATCGAAGAGAAAGGAAAGGACAATAAAAGAGAACAAGGAAGAAACAAAGGTGAAAGAGCAACACAGCACGTTAAAGAATATCAGGGTCGGGATCAGGGTCAGCAAAGTCAGGGTTAGGGGGCTTGGGTAAACTGAGCAAAGACGGAGGGAAGGAAGTGGGAGAACAGACCAGAGGTGGGCGGGCAGGGTCCGGAGGAGGAGGAGGAGGAAGAGGAGGAGGAAGAGGAGGAGGAAGAGGAAGAGGAGGAGGAAGAGGAAGAGGAGGAGGAAGAGGAAGAGGAGGAGGAAGAGGAAGAGGAGGAGGAAGAGGAAGAGACAACGAAGAGGAGCAGTCAAGGACAGCAGCAGGAAGAGGGGATGTAGAAAGAGGGGAGCTCACCTCAGCAAGGGCAGCAACCGAAAGGGAAGCAGGGGCCAAAGAAACCTCCATAGCAGGAACAGGGGGCGCAATCACTGAAATGGGAGGGGAAGGAGCAACAGAGCCAGAAGTAGGGGCTGAGGAAGAAAGCAAAGCCTTCTTACCCACCGGGGAGGAGGAAGGAGAGGAGCCAGGCTTACGCTTCTGACTTAAAGAGACCGGTGTCCCAGCAGCTACGTACCGGGCAACGGATTCCAGTGTCTCAACAGGAGAAGCTGAACGAGAGCACACACGACGGCCGTTAGGAGAGCGATGGACATCCGCCTGCACCAACAGGCGGCGGGGAGAGCCGATAGATGGAGGAAGAGGATGGGAAGGAGGATCGGAGGGAGACGAGGAAGAAGACACAGGAGACATGACAGACCGGGTAGAAAGAAGAGGAACCCCAGACAGAGAACCAGGAGGGGGACCCCTCGGGACAGAACGCAAAGGAACAGTGGAGGGGTCCAGTTGGCGTATCAGGGTCCAAGGCCCGGAAACAGATGAGAGTCTGAGGAAGGAGGGAAGGATGAGGAGAGGAAGAGCACAACACGCGAGCATAAGAGACGTTAGCATAAGGCGGGAGCCGGTGAACCTGGCGCCTCGCCTCAGGAGAAGATAAACGCTCCCAATGCTTCAAGTTAAGGACAGCTTGTAATGGATACAGGCACGGGAGAAGGTAGGATGGGCCTCACCGCAGTTGAGGCAGCGAGCTTGGGGAGAAGTGCACTCCGATTAAGAGTGACCTTCGCCCCCACACAAAGGACAGAGAGAGACAGTCCCAGAGCAGCGGAGGGCACCATGCCCAAACTTCCAGCACTTGTTACAAAGTCGAGAAGGAATATACTCCTGGACAGAGCACCTAGCACCAGCAAGAATGACAGAAGATGGAAGGGTCCTACCATCAAAGGTGATATTCACAATGCGAAGGGGTTGACGGCGACGACCACGAGGGGGACGAGTAAACGAGTCAACCTGGAGGACAGAATGGCCTTGGGCATCAAGGATATGCCGAATATCATCGTGGCAATCCTGCAGATTCCGAACACCGGTTGCAACATGGGGCGGGAGGAGAATAGTGCCAACACTGGCATTCATCCGAACGTTCTTGGAGACCCGAACAGGGATCTCGCCAATGCAAGATAAGGCAGCCAAGCGGGAAGCTGCATCCTGAGAAGGGGCAGCAATGACACGTGTACCGAGACGAGTGGGGTTGAAGGTAACAGACGCATCCACGGAATCAACAAGATGCCGATGGAGGGAGAAATCGTCAGGAGGCGCAGAATCAAGAGGGAGGAGATCAAAGTATTTGTCCCATGAACCAGGACCAAACAAGGCCCGATACGCGTCAGTATGGGAAGGAATCGAGCGAGTGTGGCCGGGGCGCGAACGGAATTGAGAACCCCCAGAGAGAGAGAGGGGTCAAAAGGTGCAGTAGTCACAATGAAAGACTTAGCCGCACCAGGGGGCGAAGAGGACACCACTGTGGGCTCAAGTCTCGACCCAACCACAGAGAAGGGAGGGGAGCTGGGGGAAGAAGTCAGGATGGTCAAAGGAGGAGCAAGGTCGGGGCCCAATGCAGCGGAGGCTACAGAGCCCGGTCTTCCAAGACAGGCCGACTCGTGGGCTTGGTCGCCCACCCCACGAGCCCGAGAGGGTACAACAGAAACATTTAACGACATAGGTACGAAGACTGATAAATTCATCCACGAATGTGCCCCCATACCACCATGGAGCCACAATTAGAGGCAGGACACCCAACAGGAAGCTATC
The DNA here is from genome assembly GCF_040958095.1 of Procambarus clarkii. NCBI lineage: Eukaryota > Metazoa > Arthropoda > Malacostraca > Decapoda > Cambaridae > Procambarus > Procambarus clarkii. The sequence goes on along the minus strand of NC_091160.1, from coordinate 47,636,198 downwards.
GCCGATCATGCCGGGGCCCCCTAGGGGTGCATTGCGAGTATACGCCCCACAAACGCCACCTTAAGAACCGTCAGTTCGTCGAGATCGGGTTCAGCGACGAAAGGGGGATTGACAATAAAAGGTTCCCCTCGCTCGAGACGTTGGGTACTACAGTTCTACGGGTGCAAGAGTATGCCTCCTCAAGCACCCGGGCGTCAAAATAGAAGAAGTCCAAAGAAATAATCCAAAACAAGCAAAAGGTCGGCAGGAAACAACAAGCAGATAGGAGAAGAGGGGGGGAGAAAAACGAAACATAATGAAAAGGAAAAGCTATCCAGCACAATTAGAGAAGACAGCAGCAGGAGTGCAAGGCCATAAAAGGACAGAGGACTGTCCCACGGAGCATCACACTCCGGCAGCCGCTATGAAGCCCCCTAACGATGCCAACGGGCCGGATGGGGAGGGGGATCAGTCCGGGAAGGAATCGAGCGAATGCGACCGTGTCGAGAACGGCGTTGAGAACCCCCAGAGAGGGGGTTAAAAGGCGCAGTTGTCACAACTAGAGACTGAGCCGTGCCAGGGGACGAGATGGTCACCACTGGGGGCTTGGGGCTCGACCCAACCACAGAGGAGGGAGGGGAAGCTGAGGGGAGTAGTCAGAAAGGTCAAAGGAGGAGCAAGGTCGGGGCCCAATGCAGCGGAGGCTACAGAGCCCGGTCACGACTTGGGGGCTTGGTCACCCACCGCACGAGCCTGAGAAGGTAAAAGAGGAACAGAATTCGACACGAGTACGAAAAGAAAAACATTCATTCACGAATGTACTCCCACACCCACCATGGAGCCACAATTAGAGGTAGAACACCCAACAAGAAGCTATCGCCGATCATGCCGGGGCCACCTAGGGGTGCGTCGTGAGTATACGCCCCACAAACGCCACCTTAAGAACCGTCAGTCTGTTAAGATCGGGTTCAGTGACATAAGGGGGATTGACAATAAAAGGTTCCCTTCGCTCAAGACGTTGGGTACTACAGTTCTACGGGTGCAAGAGTATGCCTCTCAAACACTCGGGCGTCAAAACAAAAGAAAGCCAAAACAATGATCAAAACAGGCACAAGGTCAGCAGGAAATGACAAGAGAAAGGAGAATAGGGGGGGGGGAGAAAAACGAAACAAAAGTAAAAGAAAAAGGTGTCCAGCAGAATTAGTGGACAGCAGCAGGAGCACAAGGCTACAAAAGGACAGAGGACTGCCTTAAGGAGCATCCCGGCAGCCGCCCACCAAGCCCCTCCACGGCAACAACGAGCTGGACAGGGAGGGGTGATCCAGCAGTAGTATATCAAGGCTCTCATACTCCACTACTGAGGCTGTTGGGGTTAATGACAACTATGGCAACATATTTTACATGGCGAATGACAATTTTGAACAACAACAAAAGCAGGCATAAGGTAACAAAACAGGAGACAGGCAGCAACACCAATACTGACGAAGAACTAGGCTGGCGTGCTTGTGGTGGGGGAAGGGCCGAGTAAGCTGTGGGGGATATGGGGTAAGCTGTGAGGGTGTGTGAGGTAAGCTGTGTGAGGTAAGGTGTGTGAGGTAAGCTGTGGGGGGTAAGCTGTGGGGTGTTACATATCCCTAGTTATGGATACTCAATATTTAATGTAAAATAAATTATTGTAAAAAATTTTCTTCATATATATATGTGTATGCTTTTTTGTAAGGTGTAGTAGAAGATGGCAGGAGAGTTTGGAGCAAGGAGCGGCCTTGCTTGTTGCCCTGTCTAATACCTGACCATTCCTGCTCAACTTCTCGACCAGGAAATTGGACATGTTCACTTGTGGAGTTGCCAGATGTCACCTCTTAAATAATGCATACTTCAGTATTTACCTTATATAAATTTATTGCATTTTTGATTATGTCTATTACATGTTGCAATTTATATTTGATTTCATCTTATGTCTGTGTTAGCACGATTGAGTTTCTCATCGAATTATTTGAGATTTATATAAAGAGCTCGCTTGCCCTTGAGGAGTGGGGGGGGAGGAGTACTCACCTAGTTGTACTCACCTAGTTGTGCTCGCGGGGGTTGAGCTCTGGCTCTTTGGTCCCGCCTCTCAACCGTCAATCAACAAAATTCTGTATTATGGAGTATATACTGTAGGAGTATTCTATTCTGTAAGGTAGATTTATTATCTATGGAGATTTTCTTGTGTATTTAAAGCCAGTTAATTCTCTCGTGTTTGTGAAGTGAAATTATTTTTGTGTAAGATTGAAAAACGTGCATAATAATTTTTGTGTTTAATGATGATATATATTTTATTATGTGTATGTTTATTTCACCTGATCTTTTACATTTATATTCCTGTGCTACATAGGGGCACTCTGGTGCGACTTTTGTTTAGAGGTCGTGAACTTACACTAGACTAGAATTTACATCACTATCCAGTGTCACACAAGCTGTGCGAACTAGCTAGGTACCCTGGGGGGGGGGGTAAGCTGGGGGTGTGGGGTAAGCTGCCAGGCTGCCCCTGCACCCCAGAGCGCCTGGAGTGCGCATCTTAGTCTCAAGGTGTTCATTGTTGTGCGAGAAAGAGTCATTAGTTACTGGAGACGAACCTGAAATGTAGAATTAAGAAAAATAACTGTACGGGGCGCCAGAGGCAGCGTCTTCACGAGGAGATATTCCTCTATGTCAGAGATTTGGCAGCACGCCCGGGGGAGCCCCCCCCCCCTTCCCCCTCAAACGGAACATGTCATTTTGACGAATAAAACCTAAAAACTGATGCACTGAAACTTTTAGCGGCTCGCAACATTGACGTGACGTCCCGTTTTCTATTGGTGGCTCCTCGGTAGGGTTAGGTTCGGGCAATTTAGTACGTCAGTTTAGTGTGGTTGTGAACGCTCGAGAGGACGGGCTGGTTGAAGGACGAGCAGTTAGTGTCCAAGGTGTACCGTGCTAACGGCTCCTAAGTGACTTATTGTAAATGAACTGTTCCAGCTAACTGTTGCAGGTGGCGGAGGTGTGACAGACACACAGGTTGTGTAGTGTCTCAACAGGTCGCTGGGTGGAACACCCGGTTCCTAGGACACGGGGCGGGTCACCGGGACACTGGGACGGTCACCGGGACACGGGGCGGGTCACCAGCAACACCTCCACTACTCAGGGATGGCCGGCGATGATGTGACCATCCCAGTGTTCCTCCGCGGAGGCCCAGAACCGTGGTGGAGGAGCCAGGCCTCCTTGGTGGTCCTCCTGACGGGGTAATGTGACAGGAAGTTGACGCTACACACTTGCAGAGAGGGAAGCCTCTCCGGCAGTGTTCACACTACTCTGACCAGTTTCTGAAGGTTCTTGTTACGTAAGCTGCTAGGCTACCCGGCGGGTTATCCTAGACGCATTGATTTCAAGTGTAGATTTGGGACTACTTTCTGTCTCAAGGGTCCCGCGCGCCTGGCACCCAGGCCTCTTCTTCCTCCAAGAGCCACGGGACACAGCTCATCCCTCCTGTCTGAGGCCCAGTACAACCCTTCCCCCTCAAGCTGGACACTGGCCACAAACCCCTTTCCCCCCTGTGGTGACGCGTCACTACCTTTATCACCCCCTTCCCCCCCACACGGGTCACGCGACACTACCCTTCCCTCCCCCGTGGGTCACGTGACAGCCCCCCTTTCCCCCGTGGGTCACGTGACCACCCCCCCTCCCCTGTGGGTCACACACCACCACCCGGTGACAGCTCCCCCCTCCCCCGTGGGTCACGTGACAGACCCCCTCCCCCGTGGGTCACGTGACAGACCCCCTCCCCCGTGGGTCACGTGACAGACTCCCTCCCCCGTGGGTCACGTGACAGACCCCCTCCCCCGTGGGTCACGTGACAGACCCCCTCCCCCGTGGGTTACACACCACCAGCCGGTGACAGCCAGCCAGCATGGGGACACTTTTCAGCAGGCCGGCAAAGGGCTAACTTCCCGGCACTGTGCCAGAGAAGGTATTGATTTTAGTTGAATTCCGGAGCTAGGTGAAGGTCACTGGTACACGTCTGTCCTGGGTGAAGGTCACTGGTACACGTCTGACCTTGGTGAAGGTCACTGGTACACGTCTGACCTTGGTGAAGGTCATTGGTACACGTCTGACATGAGTGAAGGTCACTGGTACACGTCTGACCTTGGGGAAGGTCACTGGACGTCTGACCTGGGTGAAGGTCACTGGTACACGTCTGACCTTGGGGAAGGTCACTGGTACACGTCTGACCTTGGGGAAGGTCACTGGTACACGTCTGACCTTGGGGAAGGTCCCTGGTACACGTCTAACCTGGGTGAAGGTCACTGGTACACGTCAGACCTTGGGAAAGGTCACTGGTACACGTCTGACCTTGGGGAAGGTCACTGGTACACGTCTGACCTGGGTGAAGGTCACTGGTAAACGTCTGACCTTGGGGAAGGTCACTGGTACACGTCTGACCTTGGGGAAGGTCACTGGTACACGTCTGACCTTGGGGAAGGTCACTGGTACACGTCTGACCTGGGTGAAGGTCACTGGTACACGTCTGACCTTGGGGAAGGTCACTGGTACACGTCTGACCTTGGGGAAGGTCACTGGTACACGTCTGACCTTGGGGAAGGTCACTGGTACACGTCTGACCTTGGGGAAGGTCACTGGTACACGTCTGACCTTGGGGAAGGTCACTGGTACACGTCTGACCTGGGTGAAGGTCACTGGTACACGTCTGACCTTGGGGAAGGTCACTGGTACACGTCTGACCAGGGTGAAGGTCACTGGTAGACGTCTGACCTTGGGGAAGGTCACTGGTACACGTCTGACCTTGGTGAAGGTCACTGGTACACGTCTGACCTGGGTGAAGGTCACTGGTACACGTCTGACCTTGGGGAAGGTCACTGGTACACGTCTGACCTTGGGGAAGGTCACTGGTACACGTCTGACCTTGGTGAAGGTCACTGGTACACGTCTGACCTGGGTGAAGGTCACTGGTACACGTCTGACCTTGGGGAAGGTCACTGGTACACGTCTGACCTTGGGGAAGGTCACTGGTACACGTCTGACCTTGGGGAAGGTCACTGGTACACGTCTGACCTTGGGGAAGGTCACTGGTACACGTCTGACCTTGGGGAAGGTCACTGGTACACGTCTGACCTTGGTGAAGGTCGTGGGGTACACGTCTGACCTTGGTGAAGGTCACTGGTACACGTCTGACCTTGGTGAAGGTCACTGGTACACGTCTGACCTTGGTGAAGGTCACTGGTACACGTCTGACCTTGGTGAAGGTCGTGGGGTACACGTCTGACCTTGGTGAAGGTCACTGGTACACGTCTGACCTTGGTGAAGGTCGTGAGGTACACGTCTGACCTTGGTGAAGGTCACTGGTACACGTCTGACCTTGGTGAAGGGTACCCCAGGAGAAGTACTAACCTTCACAATGATGCAACCCACAACAGCTCCCTAAATCCCAGGTACCTATTTACTCCTAGGTGAACAGAGGCATCAGACGAAAGGAAACGTGCCCAACCACTTCCGTCCCGCCTGAGTATCAAACCCAGGCGCCTTGATTGGGAATCCTGTATAGATTTATGTGACATTCGTCAACTAGAAACAAAAAGAGGAGTCTCCTGCAATGATGGGGGGGGGGGGAAGGGGAGCTTTGACAAGCCGCCGGCTTCCTGCCCTCGTCAAGACCCCAAGGTCAATTCAGGTAAATACTAAACTTAGGTTAGTGTTGACCGCTGCGCGATGGTTACAGTCATTGGAATTGACTATGATCACTGTATTAATGATCCCAGTGTGAGGAGAATATTGACCCACTGAAGGGGGGCGGTGGGCTGCCAGTGTCAGGAGAATATTGACCCACTGAAGGGGGGCGGTGGGCTGCCAGTGTCAGGAGAATATTGACCCACTGAAGGGGGGGCGGTGGGCTGGCAGTGTCAGGAGAATATTGACCCACTGAAGGGGGGGCGGTGGGCTGCCAGTGTCAGGAGAATATTGACCCACTGAAGGGGGGTGGAGGTGGGCTGCCAGTGTGAGGAGAATATTGACCCACTGAAGGGGGGGGGCGGTGGGCTGCCAGTGTGAGGAGAATATTGACCCACTGAAGGGGGGGGGCGGTGGGCTGCCAGTGCGAGGAGAATATTGACCCACTGAAGGGGGGGGGGCGGTGGGCTGCCAGTGTGAGGAGAATATTGACCCACTGAAGGGGGGGGGGCGGTGGGCTGCCAGTGTGAGGAGAATATTGACCCACTGAAGGGGGGGGGCGGTGGGCTGCCAGTGTCAGGAGAATATTGACCCACTGAAGGGGGGGGGGCGGTGGGCTGCCAGTGTCAGGAGAATATTGACCCACTGAAGGGGGGGGGCGGTGGGCTGCCAGTGTGAGGAGAATATTGACCCACTGAAGGGGGGGGCGGTGGGCTGCCAGTGTCAGGAGAATATTGGCCCACTGAAGGGGGGGGGGCGGTGGGCTGCCAGTGTCAGGGGAATATTGACCCACTGAAGGGGGGGGGCGGTGGGCTGCCAGTGTCAGGGGAATATTGACCCACTGAAGGGGGGGGCGGTGGGCTGCCAGTGTGAGGAGAATATTGACCCACTGAAGGGGGGGGGGCGGTGGGCTGCCAGTGTCAGGGGAATATTGACCCACTGAAGGGGGGGGGCGGTGCGCTGCCAGTGTGAGGAGAATATTGACCCACTGAAGGGGGGGGGGCGGTGGGCTGCCAGTGTCAGGGGAATATTGACCCACTGAAGGGGGGGGGGCGGTGGGCTGCCTGTGTCAGGAGAATATTGACCCACTGAAGGGGGGGCGGTGGGCTGCCAGTGTGAGGAGAATATTGACCCACTGAAGGGGGGGGGCGGTGGGCTGCCAGTGTGAGGAGAATATTGACCCACTGAAGGGGGGGGCGGTGGGCTGCCAGTGTGAGGAGAATATTGACCCACTGAAGGGGGGGGCGGTGGGCTGCCAGTGTGAGGAGAATATTAACCCACTGAAGGGGGGGGGGCGGTGGGCTGCCAGTGTCAGGAGAATATTGGCCCACTGAAGGGGGGGGGGCGGTGGGCTGCCAGTGTCAGGGGAATATTGACCCACTGAAGGGGGGGGCGGTGGGCTGCCAGTGTCAGGGGAATATTGACCCACTGAAGGGGGGGGGGCGGTGGGCTGCCAGTGTCAGGGGAATATTGACCCACTGAAGGGGGGGGGCGGTGGGCTGCCAGTGTGAGGAGAATATTGACCCACTGAAGGGGGGGGGGCGGTGGGCTGCCAGTGTCAGGGGAATATTGACCCACTGAAGGGGGGGCGGTGCGCTGCCAGTGTGAGGAGAATATTGACCCACTGAAGGGGGGGGGGCGGTGGGCTGCCAGTGTCAGGGGAATATTGACCCACTGAAGGGGGGGGCGGTGGGCTGCCTGTGTCAGGAGAATATTGACCCACTGAAGGGGGGGCGGTGGGCTGCCAGTGTGAGGAGAATATTGACCCACTGAAGGGGGGGGGCGGTGGGCTGCCAGTGTGAGGAGAATATTGACCCACTGAAGGGGGGGGCGGTGGGCTGCCAGTGTGAGGAGAATATTGACCCACTGAAGGGGGGGGCGGTGGGCTGCCAGTGTGAGGAGAATATTAACCCACTGAAGGGGGGGGGCGGTGGGCTGCCAGTGTCAGGAGAATATTGGCCCACTGAAGGGGGGGGGCGGTGGGCTGCCAGTGTCAGGGGAATATTGACCCACTGAAGGGGGGGGCGGTGGGCTGCCAGTGTCAGGAGAATATTGACCCACTGAAGGGGGGGGGCGGTGGGCTGCCAGTGTCAGGGGAATATTGACCCACTGAAGGGGGGGGGCCGGTGGGCTGCCAGTGTCAGGGGAATATTGACCCACTGAAGGGGGGGGGGCGGTGGGCTGCCAGTGTCAGGGGAATATTGACCCACTGAAGGGGGGGGCGGTGGGCTGCCAGTGTGAGTAGAATATTGACCCACTGAAGGGGGCGGTGGGCTGCTAGTGTCAGGAGAATATTGACCCACTGAAGGGGGGGGGCCATGGGCTGCCAGTGTCAGGGGAATATTGACCCACTGAAGGGGGGGGGGGCGGTGGGCTGCCAGTGTCAGGAGAATATTGACCCACTGAAGGGGGGGGCGGTGGACTGCCAGTGTCAGGGGAATATTGACCCACTGAAGGGGGGGGCGGTGGGCTGCCAGTGTCAGGAGAATATTGACCCACTGAAGGGGGGGGCGGTGGGCTGCCAATGTCAGGGGAATATTGACCCACTGAAGGGGGGGGCGGTGGGCTGCCAGTGTCAGGAGAATATTGACCCACTGAAGGGGGGGGGCGGTGGGCTGCCAGTGTCAGGGGAATATTGACCCACTGAAGGGGGGGGGCGGTGGGCTGCCAGTGTGAGGAGAATATTGACCCACTGAAGGGGGGGGGGCGGTGGGCTGCCAGGGTCAGGAGAATATTGACCCACTGAAGGGGGGGGGCGGTGGGCTGCCAGTGTCAGGAGAATATTGACCCACTGAAGGGGGGGGCGGTGGGCTGCCAGTGTCAGGAGAATATTGACCCACTGAAGGGGGGGGGGCGGTGGGCTGCTAGTGTCAGGAGAATATTGACCCACTGAAGGGGGGGCGGTGGGCTGCCAGGGTCAGGAGAATATTGACCCACTGAAGGGGGGGGCGGTGGGCTGCCAGGGTCAGGAGAATATTGACCCACTGAAGGGGGGGGGGCGGTGGGCTGCCAGGGTCAGGAGAATATTGACCCACTGAAGGGGGGGGGCGGTGGGCTGCCAGTGTCAGGAGAATATTGACCCACTGAAGGGGGGGCGGTGGGCTGCCAGTGTCAGGAGAATATTGACCCACTGAAGGGGGGGGGCGGTGGGCTGCCAGTGTCAGGAGAATATTGGCCCACTGAAGGGGGGGGGCGGTGGGCTGCCAGTGTCAGGGGAATATTGACCCACTGAAGGGGGGGGGCGGTGGGCTGCCAGTGTCAGGAGAATATTGACCCACTGAAGGGGGGGGGCGGTGGGCTGCCAGTGTCAGGGGAATATTGACCCACTGAAGGGGGGGGGCGGTGGGCTGCCAGTGTCAGGGGAATATTGACCCACTGAAGGGGGGGGCGGTGGGCTGCCAGTGTGAGGAGAATATTGACCCACTGAAGGGGGCGGTGGGCTGCTAGTGTCAGGAGAATATTGACCCACTGAAGGGGAGGGGCGGTGGGCTGCCAGTGTCAGGGGAATATTGACCCACTGAAGGGGGGGGGCGGTGGGCTGCCAGTGTCAGGAGAATATTGACCCACTGAAGGGGGGGGCGGTGGACTGCCAGTGTCAGGGGAATATTGACCCACTGAAGGGGGGGCGGTGGGCTGCCAGTGTCAGGAGAATATTGACCCACTGAAGGGGGGGCGGTGGGCTGCCAATGTCAGGGGAATATTGACCCACTGAAGGGGGGGGGGCGGTGGGCTGCCAGTGTCAGGAGAATATTGACCCACTGAAGGGGGGGGCGGTGGGCTGCCAGTGTCAGGGGAATATTGACCCACTGAAGGGGGGGGGCGGTGGGCTGCCAGTGTGAGGAGAATATTGACCCACTGAAGGGGGGGGGGGCGGTGGAGCTGCCAGTGTCAGGAGAATATTGACCCACTGAAGGGGGGGGGGCGGTGGGCTGCTAGTGTCAGGAGAATATTGACCCACTGAAGGGGGGCGGTGGGCTGCCAGTGTCAGGAGAATATTGACCCACTGAAGGGGGGGGCGGTGGGCTGCCAGGGTCAGGAGAATATTGACCCACTGAAGGGGGGGGCGGTGGGCTGCCATGCAGTGTCAGGAGAATATTGACCCACTGAAGGGGGGGGGCGGTGGGCTGCCAGTGTCAGGAGAATATTGACCCACTGAAGGGGGGGGCGGTGGGCTGCTAGTGTCAGGAGAATATTGACCCACTGAAGGGGGGGGCGGTGGGCTGCCAGTGTCAGGAGAATATTGACCCACTGAAGGGGGGGGGCGGTGGGCTGCCAGGGTCAGGAGAATATTGACCCACTGAAGGGGGGGGGCGGTGGGCTGCCAGGGTCAGGAGAATATTGACCCACTGAAGGGGGGGGGCGGTGGGCTGCCAGGGTCAGGAGAATATTGACCCACTGAAGGGGGCGGTGACTGCCATCTTCGCTACAATATTAACGTACAACCTCATTAACAACACCATTAACTGGTAAACACCCATATATTACCATGTTCAAATATATTTAGGGTATTCAAATGCGCTTAAAGTTGGAACAACACGAGTATATTACTAACATTGTTCCTCGTTACCAACGACGAGGTTCCACTAATGAACCCCAATTATCTATATACCAAACCTTCATTCAAAGCACTTAGAAGGGATCAGGATAAGGATTTGGGAAGGGACGAGGGAAAGAAATGGTGTCAGAAAATGTCTATTCCTTTGGTGCCAGAAAAGGTATTTTCTGGCCCCATTCCTTCCTCCCCCCCCCCCCCCCCACCATCCCATTATTATTCTCCAAAAAACGAGAATCAAGTAGTAATTAAACATCTGGTAACCTTGGGCACCTGGATGTTAAACAATTTGGCGGGTTATATTCCGGGGAAAATTAGTATTAAGGACCTGCCCGAAACGCTGTGTGTGCTAGTTGATGTACACTAATGTAAGAATTCTTGGATATATTAAATAAATAACAAAAATGTCTTGGCATTGGCCAATTGTCAATCTCGCCACCAAGATGTAAGTAATTATCAAAAAGAGATACCAAGTCGGAGAGGCTATGTTGCACCGTCAAGAAGTGAGGGATAACCATAGGGCGCTAAATATCACTAAGGATGCCAATACGAGAACAAAAGCACATAAGGCAAACTACATCAAAGGTATCTGATTCACAAAGAATACTGTCGAGGGACACGTGACCGTGAGGGACGGTCGGGGAGCAAACACACACACACACACGTCCTGCAAATCAGGACATTCAACAAGGATATGCATGACCGTGAGGGGGACAATGTAGTTCGGACAATAAAGAGAAGGGCGCCGCTCCCTTAAGTATCCGTGAGTTAAGTGTGTATGGCCAATACGCAACCTTGCCACAGCCGTTTCTCACCACCAGTTACGGTAGTAGGAGGATGGCCATGGGGAAACGCTACCCCTTAAGAGCACGCAGTTTGTTACGAGTAACAGTAGACCAACAACCCTGCCAATGGGTAAGGATTGAGGAATGAAAAACCAGGTAAAAGTCGGAATAAGGAATACCTTTACGGGAGATGACACGAGCGGATAGCGTCCTTAGCGGCAGCATCCGCACGCTCATTTATAGACACACCAATATGGCTGGCAACCCAGCAAAACTCCACTGTCTTAAATCTGCTGGAGATAAGAAAAAGCCAATATTGAATTTCGACAACCAGAGGATGGACAGGATTAAAGGACTCTACAGCCATGAGGGCACTGCGAGTCAACTACAACAACAAAGGAAGAATTACGACGAGAAAGCAGGAGACGAAGAGCATAGAGGTGAAGATGCTAGTCTCGGGAGGCAGGTGAAACATATAGGTGTGGTCAGGAAACACAACAGAGTGGCCTACACTGTCAGCAGACTTGGACCCATCTGTGCAGACTGAGATGGAGCGGAAGTGTGAAGAAAAGTGCACAAGGAAAAGGCATTTCATAACTATAGGAGGGGTAAAAGTCATGCAGGTCCAGGTTCTACAAAACTTAGGAAAAGGGATGCTCCATGGAGGCAAGGAATGAATGACACGAGGAGAAACATTGGCAACACGAACCAAGAGAGAATCTTGCAAGCGAGACGACCGTACAGAAAGGGGAGCGGGAGGTGGTGAAAGGGAACAAGGTCCACTGGAGGGGTAATGGTCAAAGTACGACATACGCCAGAGTGAGGGTGTTGAAGGGACTACGAAAAGTAGCGAAGACAGTGGCGATCCTGTAGACACAGGACGCCGGTCTCAACATACAGGCTCTGGATAGGGGACGAATGAAAGGCACCAGAGCTAAGATGGAGCCCAGTAAGGTGAAGAGCATCAAGATGACGAAGTGTAAAGGGATAAGCAGACGAGTAGGCAGGACAGCCATAATCCAGTTTAGACAGCACAAGAGAGGAATGTAAAGAGAGAAGCGAGATACCTATTGGCTCCCCAGGCAGTATGAGACAAGACCTTAAATAAGTTAAGGGCCTTAGTGCATTCGACTCTGAGGTAGGAGATATGGGGTGACCAAGACAAACGAGTGTTAAAGATTAACCCCAAAAGTTTAGCAGAATCCTTATACAAAAGAAGATCACCATAAAGCGACAGAGGGGGATCGAAGGACGACCAGCTTAAGAGTAAAGGCCATAGCACAAGTCTTAGCCGGAGAGAACTTGAAGCCATAATTGGTCGCCCAGGACGACACGACAACAATTGCAAGTTGAAGCCGTCGTTGGAGGAAAGGCGAGTAATCACCTTGACAGCAGAGGGTAAGATCATCAACATAAAGAGCGAAGAAGATGTCAGAGGGAAGGAAGGAAAGAAGACCATTGAGGGCAACTAGGAAAAGAGTAGTGCCCAGAACACAACCTTGGGGCACACCTTCGTATTGCCGAAAAGAGGCAGAGAGAGCAGTACCAAGCCGCACTGGAAAAGAACGACCAGAGTGGAAGCCTTGGAAGAAAAGAGGAAGATTACCACGAAGGCCAAGAGAATTAAGTTAGGACAATATGGTACCACCAGGTGGTGTTATTTGCCTTTTCCAAGTCAAAAAGGACAGCAACAATGGAGCTTTTCACAGCAAAAGCAGTACGAATATAGACCTCCAAGTTCACAAGGACATCAGTCGTTCTGTGACAGTTGCGAAAGCCAAATTGAGAAGGGGCAAGGAGGTGATAGCATTCCAGGAACCACATCAGATGGACATTGACCATTCGTGAGAATAATAGGGCAGAAGTCTTTAGGGGACGACCCTAGAGAATCTGGTTTCTGGACAGGAAGGATAACCACCTCAAGCTAGTCCTCAGGGACTGACGACGACTCCCAGACACGGGTAATATTGAAACGTGCAGAGAGAGAGAGATGGCAAAGCAGCTCATAATGAATATCATCCGAGCCCACTACCATAGAACTACAGAGGGCCAGGGACAGACTGGAGTTCTGAGAGAAAGGATCATTATACGGAAGCCGAAGAAAAGTGCAAAAATCTAAGGAAGAAGATTCAAGAACGGGCTTACGAGTAAGGAAAGGAGGAAGATGAGCGCCAGAGCTAACAGTCGAAAAGTGAGAACCCAGTTTGGTCGCAACCGACACCGGATCTGCCACAGTAGAACCACAGAAGTGAAGGACTGGAGAGACATTGGAAACAAACTTACCCGCTATCTTGCAAATTTTCTTCCAGATCAGGGGCAGAGGAGTGCCAGACGAAATGGTGGAAACTAAAGCTCCCAACCTTTACATTTAGCCTTATGGATGGCCCTACGGGCCACTGCACTTGCCCTCCAAAACAAAAGAAACGGGCATCCTATGGCGACGGTGTTTCTTCCAGGCTGCACGCTTACTGTGGACAGCCCAAGCACAGTCTGCGTTCCACCAGGGAATGAACTTCTGCGTGCCCCTTGAGGTAGAGTGAGGAACAGGCAGAGGGCAGCATCAAAAACAGTATCATGAAAGAGGAGGACTTGGGGAAGAGGCAGATCAGAGAGGTCGGAAAGAGTAGCACGCAACGTAAAGAGGTTCCAGTCAGCCCTGGCAAACTGCCACCTAGGGAAGGAGAGAGGGAGGGCGAAAAGAGAAGGTGACAAGGATGGGGAAATGGTCATTGTTAGGGAGGTCAACAAGAATCCATCAGATGCAGTCCAAATAAAGAGAAGACGAGCAGAGAGAAAGATAAAGACAGGAAAGGGTGCGAGTACGGGAGTCCACATGAGTGGGCTCACCAGAATTCAGAAGAGACAGAAGAGAGGACAAAAGGTTCAAGAAGGCGGCCCCAATGTTTGTCAGAACATTGCCCGAGAAGATATGCTGACAGTAAAAAATCCCCCAAAAGGAGCACAGGCTCCAATAAGGAGTCCAACAGGTGCTTAAGATCAGAACGAGAAAGTGGGATAATCGGGGGAAGATAAATGTAACAGACTATATACCATTTACTCACAAAGATACGGGCCACAGAACACCGAATGGGCGACTGAAAAAATTAGGGGGACGAAGGGAATATCAAGACGGATCAAGAGAGCGGAAGAGGCATGGGCCCCAGCAAGAGCTGGAGGCGAAGAGAGAAAGGAATAACCACGGAAGCGACCAGGATGAGCACCAAGCACCGGCTCCTGGAGACAAACACAAAGCAGAGAAAACTGTGTGATCAGAAGTTGGAGTTCATGAAAGTTGGCATAAAACCATGAATATTCCATTGTAGAATACACATGCAAGAGAGAGAGAACAGAAATAGAGATAACAAGGGAGAAACAAAAGAAAATAGAACACAGTAGACTAAGGAGGAACAAGATCAGGATCAATGAAAGAAGAATGACCGGGCAGAGGTAAAGCCAGCCAAGATAACCGAGACAAGGGAAGGGAGGATGGACCAGTGGCCAATGGACAGAGTCCAGAGCGGGAGGAGGCAAACGGAGAGGGGCGGTCAAGGAAATCTGGGCCAGGAAGGACAGAAACAGGTGAGGGCACCGTAGCAATGGCAGCATCCAAGTGAGGATCAAGGACCAAGGGAACCTCCATAGGAGAGACAGGAGACCCCACCAATGAAAAGGGAGGGGAAGCAGGGTCTTCCCTGTGGAAGACTCTTCCCTGTCAGAGTCGGAAGGGGAGGAATACATTGAAGCCTTCTTACCTGCTGGGGAGGAAGAAGGAGAGGAGCCAGGCTTACGCTTCTGACAGGCGAACCATCAGCAATATACCAAGTGGCTGCCTCGACAGTTTCAACAGAAGGAGAACGGGAATGGGCAACACGACTAACGATGGGAGGAGGATGGACAATGGCCTGAACAGACAGGCGGCGAGGAGGACCAAGAGACAGAGGGGAAGGCTGAGAAAGAGGAGTGGGGTGAGAAGGGAAGGAGGGAATAAGAGACGAGGAAGACCGGGAAGGAAGGAAGGAAACACCAGACGGAGAACCAGGAGGAGGACCCTCTGGCCCAGAACACCAAGGAGCAGACGAGGTGGTGGTGGAGGTGTCGGGGTCTAAGGCCTCAAAACGGCTGTGAAACTGAGAAAGCGGGAGAACACGAGAAAAGGGGGAACGCAACACGAGCATAAGACAAAGAGGGAAGATGACATATCATATCAAGAGTGCTTAATCTAAGCTTGATCTCCGTGTATACACACACACAACTTAGCAACATCTCGCTGCGTATATAACACTCCAACATTCCGTTGTCGATAACATAATCAGGATAAACAAAATGGCCAACCTGTCCCTTCGATTAATACGTCGCATTTTCCACAGAATCGATGAAACCGTTAAAAATGTGACGAATTAGTAAAAATTAATACACAGTAATACTGACGTTTTCTATGCCTCGGCCTCGGTATGTTAGGTGGGTTGACTGGGTTCATACATATCTGGTTAAGCAAAACAGATTGGAGAGAACGGATTAAAAATTGCAGTGAATAACCTTCACAGAAAATGGATTAAGGGGACACTTTTCCATACTTATCTGTAGATTTAATAATTCCAAGATTGATATTGACATCAAAGCATTTAGAGTCATGCAGCGCTCTGGGTTATTTAAGAGTAAGCATTAAGATTACTTAACATGCACATCACCTTCAGGGGGGCAAGGGAGGAAGGAGAGATATACAGACCAAAGCTGTTTGAGTCAAAATATGGTCAGTCCACGCACACATCCCGCCCAGAGTGACGGCTGGGGCCCACTACAACTAGTCGTACTTAAAAAAGTGAGGCTGGCACTTACGGTGGCAGAGCCGCTGGCTCCACAGTGCCAAAAGAAGCAGGACTCCACAGGTAGTTCCTTCTAAGGCCTCTGCTTCGGGGAAATGAATGGATGGGGACCGGAGCACTGAGCACTGAGGAGTGTTCAGTGCTACTCGGTGGAGCACGGCTACACCCCCTCTATCTACCCTCCCCGGAGCACCGTAGCAAGTGCTACTCGGTGGAGCATGGACGGAGCATCACCACGCAGCCTCCAGTGCCACTCTGCCAGATGTAAACACCACCAAGATGGTCCCCGCTACTCTCACCCCGTCCCTCGTCCAGCACAACTCTTGCGTCAATGCCAGGATTCGTCAAACATTTACCCAACCACTGACGAAACCACTACATCTTTCCTCCACCATGACGGCTTTGTTTACATTTATTAAAATGTAAACAAAGCCACCATGATTAAGATACACGGCTTCCTTAAGTGTTGGGTAGATGTTGGGTGAAGCCTGGTCAAGAGGGTTCACCCTTGAAGGACACGCTTGGAACACCCCGGAACACTCAAGTGGCAAGTGCTACTCAGCCCAGACCTCCAGGAGCTCCCCGGAGCACCGAGGACTCAGTACTGCTCGGGGCCTGTGGGTGAGCGGTCGAGGTGGACCTTGGCCAGGAGGCGTGCAGGTGTAGCTAGTGTAGGTCAGGTTGTCAAGGGTGTAAGGTTGTGGGGCTGTGCAATGCAAGCTGTGGTACACGTGTGTGTGTACAGGTGTGTGTGTGTGTATGCACAGGTGTGGATTATTCAGCTCTTGCTAGACTGAGCACACAGACTTGAGGCTGACACTAGGCAGTTGGTGACTTTAAGCCAAGGCTGTGGAGGGAGAGGTGATGGGCGTGGGGGCGTGAAGGGGGCAGGGGGGGGGGGCAGGCACGGGTACTGGGCAAGCGCCGGGGGCACGGGTACTGGGCAAGCGCCGGGGGGCACAGCACAGGGCAAGACATGGAGAAAAAACGAAGAAGTAAAACGTCAATATACAAGGAAGCAAAACACATATTGCATGTACATGGAAACATTAAATGATGCAAAGCACAAGACAACATCAGCAGAGGGGGGCGTGGCCCCATACACAGCAGCTGGGCCCCCCTCCCTCCCCCCCCCTTCAACACACACACTCGCTGTCTCAAGACAGAGTCAAGTCCGCATATTACGACCATTTTGTGATGTACACGTCCCAGGAAGGCCTCCCTAAATGAATCCATATCAGGATATGTAATTACATCTAATAGATATAAGCTTATCGGGGTAATACTCCAAAATAAATGCATACACTCAATAAATAATTGTTTAACCAAATACGTTTGGTTAACGATAGTACAAATGGATCATTTAAAAGAGCAAGGCAACCTATGGCCACCTTGCGGTGGATGGCGGTCAGTGTCCAGACGCTGGACGTCAGTAAACATTGCTCCATCCACCATCAGGAAACGGGGAAACGGGCCTCTCAAGCCTAGCCACCAGACGAGACATAATGTGTGCCAACTATCTGTCACTCTGTACCACTGCTCACCAGACACACCCATACAGATCAAAAATTAACCCAACAGTTAACCCACACAACCCTCGCTTCCCAACCAATCACTCACAACCTTTCCTCACACGGGCTACAAATAACCTCAATATAGACCTCTCTCTACTCCAAAACTCGGAAACCCAACTTAGTGTTCCCCCTATTCCACCTTGGCTTTATACAACTCCTAATACAGCAATACAACTCGAAGACAACATTCCAAAGTCTGCACCAAACTCAGCCATAGCCTCAGTCTTTCTCTCAGCAATGAAAAATTGCTACCCAAATACCACAGCGATTTATACAGATGGATCTCGCATCATGATGAACAACGTACCCTCGGTCACTAGCGCTGTATGGATACCGGAATACCATCTCAAGCAGGGATGGCGATTACCAAACCAACTATCTGTTTTCACAGCTGAATTATATGCCTTATATCAAGCTCTCCAAATAATCACAACACTACCAATCGGGACATATACAATCTGCAGTGACTCCAAGAGTGCGATTCAAGCCATTACATACTCTTCAACAACGTGAAAGGAGTTTGTTTACCCATGTCTTCAACTTCTTCATGAACATCGATTGAACGGTTATGATACCTCTATCCAATGGGTCCCAGCGCATTGTGGTATTCTCCATAATGAACTAGTAGATCAACTAGCCAAAGCAATGCACAACACACCTCACATTACCCGTCATCCAATTCCCCATGTTGCACGTAAAGGAGCCTTCAAAAATACCATCACCCAAGATTTTGCGACGAAATGGAAAACGTTATGCTCACCTTTGTACTATGGGTCCATAAAAAAAGAAATGGGAAACTTGGAAACATGTCAGATATAAAAACAGAGAAACTGATGTAACGATGACCAGATTAAGGCTGGGACACACCAAACTGGCAGCACACAGCTCTAAGTACAGAACAGACATCAACGAACTCTGCACCCACTGTCAGGTGCCTGAAACAATCGAACACTATCTCCTACATTGCTTCCGACATTATAGTGCCAGAGTAAATCTCAAACAAGTACTTATCTCACTTAAAATACCCTTTACCATCGAGCATATATTAGGAGGCGGTGACCACTCTTTACGTGAAAAATACCAAATAGTCAAAGCACTGGCTAAATATCTCCAATCGACCAACAAATTGGGTCACATCTGACCCGCGCCACATTTATACCTGGCGCCACCAACAGCTAAACACAGACAACAACTACCTCGTCGCAACACCAAGGATCAGCTGACGCCATAAACACAACACACCGCCCTACAGTGCGGCAAGTCTCCCTCTAACACACACACACACACACACCTGTTGTAGTCGCCGCTCCTCTGTCTACACCACAACGCAACAAGCACTTTTAAAACTGTTATCATCCTCAACATAAACGCCTCTACCAACACCTGTACTGGTGCAGTCATCGGGAGGACAAACCCTTCATGCTAACTGCACCTACTATCAAGAAGAAGAAGAAGAAGAAGGATACTCCATGATGTTCAAGTTGCTTAATTGCCGTCGTTTAACAACGGAGGACCTGAATGGTGGTGTCAACTGCACGTACAGTGTGCATAACAAGCAAGACACACTGTTTAAAGTGTTATAAGTGTGTCTTGCCACAGTGGGGAGTTTGAGGACCACGACGCCACAGCAGCATCGCCCGCCCGCCCTCACACAGTGAGGACCCAGGACCACGACGCCACAGCAGCATCGCCCGCCCGCCCGCCCTCACACAGTGAGGACCCAGGACCACGACGCCACAGCAGCATCGCCCGCCCGCCCGCCCGCCCTCACACAGTGAGGACCCAGGACCACGACGCCACAGCAGCATCGCCCGCCCGCCCGCCCTCCCTCACACAGTGAGGACCCAGGACCGCGACGCCACAGCAGCATCGCCCGCCCGCCCGCCCTCACACAGTGAGGACCCAGGACCGCGACGCCACAGCAGCATCGCCCGCCCGCCCTCACACAGTGAGGACCCAGGACCGCGACGCCACAGCAGCATCGCCCGCCCGCCCGCCCTCACACAGTGAGGACCCAGGACCGCGACGCCACAGCAGCATCGCCCGCCCGCCCTCACACAGTGAGGACCCAGGACCGCGACGCCACAGCAGCATCGCCCGCCCGCCCTCACACAGTGAGGACCCAGGACCACGACGCCACAGCAGCATCGCCCGCCCGCCCTCACACAGTGAGGACCCAGGACCGCGACGCCACAGCAGCATCGCCCGCCCGCCCTCACACAGTGAGGACCCAGGACAGTGACGCCACAGCTGTCCCTCTCTCACAGAGTTAGCAATACTCTGCCACAACAGCAAGACACTATTTAAAGTGTTGTAGGAGTGGCTTAATATATAAAGTGAGTGGTGTGTGAACAACGCCAGAAGCCAGAAGAGTCCACTAGCCCCGCCTCAACATAATAGTGAACATCACGACAAGCTCTGGCCCTACACGAGGGCTAAAATCTTAGTACCATAAGATAAGAGCTCCGTACCAGGATCTTACTAAAATAAAGGAGTTTGATGGTGTTGTAACAATAGTAATTGGCTCCACTTCTCTGTGCCACTAACCCCATTATATTACAGGTGCGATTACAACCATGACCTTACGACCTCACCTCAGTAAGTAAATTACTTGCCATTAAAATTAATTATACTAACTAGGTTAATCAATATCAAATTAACATATTGCAATTGCTTAAAAATAAATTACAGTATACATTTGCAATAGATACATTCATATCGTCACATAATCTTATCACATCTTGGCAGCTGTGTCAGACATACGACTTATGTTGTAACTATATGACTATAGTACGTTAGGAGCCTTATACGGTAATACATAGGTGAGGGAGGAGCCTTATACGGTAATATACAGGTGAGGGAGGAGCCTTATACGGTAATACACAGGTGAGGGAGGAGCCTTATACAGTAATACACAGGTGAGGGAGGAGCCTTATACAGTAATACACAGGTGAGGGAGGAGCCTTATACAGTAATACACAGGTGAGGGGAATCAGGGTGAAAAAAACTACCTATTTCTTTCTGCCTCCGCCGGGGATCGAACGCGGATCCTTAGAGCTACGTATCCCGAGCGCTGTCCACTGAGCCACCAGCCCCCCCCCCCCTGGACGCGTGGCGAGTGCGTCACCATGGCAACATCCCGCCTATATATAGCCATGTTAGCCACGGGATACACTTCCCCGTCTCCCCTCATACCTCGCTCTTCCCAATGACTCCAACTCGTTACAAATGCGACGTGTTGGTGACAATTCAAGCACCGTAATAGTGACGTTTTATCTGCATTAGCCTCGATGGGTTAGGTGGGTTGCTTGGGTTCACACGTTTCTGGTTAATTAGGCAAAACAGTTGAGATTTTTACAGAGTGATAAAGTATTTCACAGACCACAAGCCCGTGTATTTTATGCACACACACACACACACACACACACACACACACACACACACACACACACACACACACACACACACACACACACACACATGCCAAAATTATGAGAAGGATTAAGACAGAAGAGGACTGTTTGAGGCTTCAAGAAGACCTAGTCAAACTGAAGGAATGGTCGAACAAATGGTTGTTAGAGATTAACCCAACCAAATGTAATGTAATGAAGATAGGTGTAGGGAGCAGGAGGCCAGTTACAAGGTATCATCTGGGAGAGGAAATTCTTCAGGAGTCAGAGAAGGAAAAAGACTTGGGGGTTGATATCACGCCAGACCTGTCTCCTGCAGCACATATCAAGCGGATAACATCAGCGGCATATGCCAGGCTGGCCAACATACGAACGGCATTCAGAAACTTGTGTAAAGAATCATTCAGAACTTTGTATACCACATATGTCAGGCCAATCTTGGAGTATGCAGCCCCAGCATGGAGTCCATATCTAGTCAAGGATAAGACTAAACTGGAAAAGGTTCAAAGGTTTGCCACCAGACTAGTACTCGAGCTGAGAGGTATGAGCTACGAGGAGAGACTACGGGAATTAAACCTCACTTCGCTGGAAGACAGAAGAGTTAGGGGGGACATGATCACCACATTCAAGATTCTCAAGGGAATTGATAGGGTTATCTTGAGGTTATCTTGAGATGATTTCGGGGCTTTAGTGTCCCCGTGGCCCGGTCCTCGACCAGGCCTTCACCCCCAGGAAGCAGCCCGTGACAGCTGACTAACACCCAGGTACCTATTTTACTGTTAGGTAACAGGGGCATAGGGTGAAAGAAACTCTGCCCATTGTTTCTCGCCGGCGCCTGGGATCGAACCCAGGACCACAGGATCACAAGTCCAGCGTGCTGTCCGCTCGGCCGACCGGCTCAGGGTAGATAAAGACAGGTTATTTAACACAAGGGGCACACGCACTAGGGGACACAGGTGGAAACTCAGTGCCCAAATGAGCCACAGAGATATTAGAAAGAACTTTTTTAGTATCAGAGTGGTTGACAAATGGAATGCATTAGGAAGTGATGTGTTGGAGGCTGACTCCATACACAGTTTCAAGTGTAAATATGATAGAGCCCAGTAGGCTCAGGAATCTGTACACCAGTTGATTGACGGTTGAGAGGCGGGACCAAAGAGCCAGAGCTCAACCCCCGCAAACACAACTAGGCGAGTACAACTAGGTGAGTACACACACACACGGGTGTTTGTGTGTATGGTTACTCACCCTGACATGAATACGTCAGGGTGAGAAGAGAGGCAGAAGGGCAATATGAAAACGACATAGCAAACAAGGCAAAGACTCAACCTAAATTGCTGCACAGCCACAACACGAGACAACAGTGAAGGAACAGGTAATGAAACTGAGGATAGGGGCAGACAGATTCACTACAAACGACAAAGAAGTGTGCGAGGAACTCAATAAGTAATTGCAGGAAGTCTTCACATTAGAGCATGGAGAAGTTCCAGAGATAAGAGAAGGAATAATTAACCAGGCACCACTAGAGGAATTTCAGATTACCAGTGGAGATGTAAGGAAGCTTTTGCTAGAGTTGGATGTGACAAAGGCTATAGGCCTGGATGGAATATCACCATGGATACTAAAGGAAGGAGCAAAAGCACTGTCCCTGCCACTCTCCGTGGTGTATAGCAAATCACTGATAACAAGTGAACTGCAAAAAATTTGGAAGACAGCAAACGTAGTCCCAATATACAAGGAGGAGGAGGCACCGAACTACAGGTCAGTGTCCCTAACTTTATTGGAGAAAATTGTGCGAAAAAAGCTAGTGGAACATCTGGAGCGAAGGAATTTTGTGACACCACCAACATGGTTTCAGGGATGGCAAGTCATGCCTCACAGGATTAATTGAATTCTACGATCAGGCAAGAAAGAGAGGGGTGGGCAGACTGCATATTTTTGGATTGCCAGAAAGACTTTGACACAGTACCACATCAGAGACTAGTGCGAAAGCTGGAGATGCAGGCAGGAGTGAAAGGGAAGGTACTCCGTTACTCCGTTGGATAAGGAAGTACCTTAGCAACAGAAAACAGCGAGTCACTGTGAGGGATGAAGTCTCGAAATGGCGAGACTTCACCAGTAGAGTCCCGCAGGGGTCAGTCCTTGGACCCATACTGTTTCTGATATATGTAAATGATTTACCAGAGGGTATAGAATAATTCCTCTCATTGTTTGCCGAGATGCAAAAATTATGAGGAGGATTAAGACGGAGGAAGATAGCATGAGGCTACAAGATGACCTAGACAGACTGAATGAATGGTC
Source organism: Procambarus clarkii (assembly GCF_040958095.1). Taxonomy (NCBI): domain Eukaryota; kingdom Metazoa; phylum Arthropoda; class Malacostraca; order Decapoda; family Cambaridae; genus Procambarus; species Procambarus clarkii. The sequence continues at coordinate 47,613,074 of NC_091160.1, read as the reverse complement.
CAACAAATAGTTACTAAAGTTCAACCAGAGTAAATGTAAGGTAATGAAACTAGGCAGTGGAAACAGGAGGCCAGACACAGGATACAGAATGGGAGATGACGTTCTTCATGAAACGGACAGAGAAAGATCTAGGAGTTGCTATCACACCAAACCTGTCTCCTGAAGCCCACTTTAAAAGAATTACATCTGCGGCGTATGCAAGACTGGCTAACATCAGAACTGTCTTCAGGTACCTGTGTAAGGAATCATTCAGAACCTTGTATACCACATATGTAATACCAATTCTGGAGTATGCGGCCCCAGCATGGAGCACGTACCTTGTCAAGCACAAGACGAAGCTTGAAAAAGTTCAGAGGTATGCCACTAGGCTAGTCCCAGAACTAAGAGGCATGAGTTATAAGGAAAGGTTGCTATTCAAACTTGAGAGGTAGGCGGGAGTGAGCGGAAAGGTCCTAGCATAGGTAAAGAACTACTTAACATGAAAGAATCAGAGAGTAATGGTAAGGGGCGAGAAGTCAGACTGGCGAGCAGTAATGAGTGGAGTACCTCAAGGATCGGTGCTGGGACCAATCCTATTTCTAATTTACGAAAATGATATGTTTACAGGAGTAGAATCTGTGACGATAATCTCTTTCAAGAGAGATTGAGCCTGCTCTTCCCTACAAAGTACGTAAAAACAAAAGATAATATAGAAGATACGTCCAGCAAGTATCGCCAAAACGGTTTTCCCAGAGAGCAAAACGTATCCAGCACACCGGCACACCTGCTAGCTACCGCCACCGTAAACCAGGTAACTACTTGTCCTTTGCCTGCCTGTCGCTGATTGGCTGGTGTCCCGTCGCACCTGCCCTCCGCCCTCCGCCACAAGTTGATGTCTGGGCTGCAGTGGCCCAGTATTGTCAGAATATCTCAGTGCTCCTTGCAGTTGACATCTCTCGCTGGTAGACTATGCCTTGGCTTTCGTGTACTAAGGGAGGTGGCAGCTCGAAGCCAATATTCCAGCTCCATTCATATTTATTTTGCTATCACTGTAACTCACTTGTCTTAACGTAACTTTTCATTTGCCAGTGATTATTCATATTATTTTGTTTGTTGACTTGTCTTTTATATTTTATGTGCTTAACTTTATTCATGTCTTGTTTTTCTAAAGTAATTAAAATTTCATTGTTAATTTACTTGTGTTTTGTGTGTTTTCCCATTACCTTACCACAGACGAAAGCTCCAGCTTTTCTCTTTTTTTTCTATAATGTGACGAGGCCCTGCCCCTAGCTTTTGAAACAGCCGAACACCAACGCTTTACCGTCACAAATCCTACATATCAATGTTCGCAGATGACGCAAAATTAATGAGAAGAGTTGTGACAGATGAGGATTGCAGTCCTCCAAGAGGACCTGGACAGGTTGCAGAGATGGTCAGAGAAATGGCTACAAGAGTTCAACACGAGTAAATGTAAAGTTATGGAAATGGGATCAGGTGATAAAAGACCAGCAACACTGGCGGTACACGAACAAGGGGACACAGGTGGAAACTGAGTACCCACATGAGCCACAGGGACGTTAGAAAGAACTTTTTCAGTGTCAGAGTAGTTAACAGGTGGAATGCATTAGGCAGTGATGTGGTGGAGGCTGACTCCATACACAGTTTCAAGTGTAGATATGATAGAGCCCAGTAGGCTCAGGAACCTGTACACCAGTTGATTGACAGTTGAGAGGCGGGACCAAAGAGCCAGAGCTCAACCCCCGCAAGCACAACTAGGTGAGTACAGGTTAAATGGAATGGTGGTAGAGAGTAATGGTGGTAGACATGGAGTGATGGGTGGTAGTGAGGAATGGTGGTAGGCAGTGTGACGGGTGCTAGTGAGGAATGGTGGTAGAGAGGAATGGTGGTAGGCAGAGAGATGGGTGGTAGTGAGGAATGGTGGTAGGCAGAGAGCTGGGTGGTAGTGAGGAATGGTGGTAGGCAGAGAGATGGGTGGTAGTGAGGAATGGTGGTAGGCAGAGAGATGGGTGGTAGTGAGGAATGGTGGTAGGCAGTGTGATGGGTGGTAGTGAGGAATGGTGGTAATGAGGAATGGTGGTAGGCAGAGAGATGGTGTTACGGACCCGAGTCCAGCGTCGTAGCACTGGAGCAGTGACGACAACGCCATCTGTGAGTCCGCTCCCGAAACCCCCTCCAAATGGACGACGCCATCTAGTGAGGATGGGATATACCGGCCACAGGTGCTGGATTCCCGTCTTAATCAGCTCATAACATAGCCGCTGCTGACCTCTGGTGAGGTGGCGCTTAGACAGTGAACGCCATCTATGGAGTAAATAGGTGGACGTTTTTGTCTAAGCTTGTAAGTGATGTTTCTTAGTGACCCCATGTAGCGTCCCCGAGCACTAATGACGTGTCTGATTACAGAGTCGACCTCGGACTGCTGTATTGGACAGTGGATCAGTCTACCCAAGGCAGCCAAGGTCTCTTCACGAGTTTGCTCTGAGGACGCTGTGAGTCACCCTCGGACGAACTCTGCTGAGTGTGTTAGCCTGCCTGTGACGTGGCAGTACCAGGAATCGTCTTATCCGGGGCTGGCTGGTGGAAGAGACTAGCCACTGTGGTGCTGAGAGATGAGAGTGATCAGCGGAATCACACGAGGCTCCTGCCTAGGGCTCGCAACTCTAGTATCGGTAGTGGAGTGGCCTACACAGCGGAGCTGATCGGAACCTGCCAGCTACAGGCTGGATTGTGGTTGAAGGCCTCCACGCCGGAGCACCCAGTGGGAATGTGATTTGGCTTGCCTGTGGCCAGGGTAGATTCGCCGAGAGGAGCCAAGAGGATTCATCGTGGGCCACGGAGGAAGGAACCAGGGCTACTCAAAGTGCACACCGTGGAGCATCCTGTGTCTTCAGAGGAAGACAACACTGTATATTTTCGTGTAGTTATAACCCCGTGTCACTGTTATATATATATTTATGGTGGTGGTGAAATAATATATATAATTCAGAACATTTGTATCCCTCCCCCTTTAAGTTAACTTGCGTTACGGAACACATCCCTTGAAAGCCTCTACTAACTTGTGGCCGGATTCCCAAATTCTAATAACATCAGAAAAGAACCCGGTTACGCCCCAGTAGGGCCGTAACAGATGGGTAGTAGTGAGGAATGTTGGTAGGCAGTGTGATGGGTGGTAGAGTAATGGTGGTAGACAGAGTGATGGGTGGTAGAGTAATGGTGGTAGGCAGTGTGATGGGTGGTAGAGTAATGGTGGTAGGCAGTGTGATGGGTGGTAGAGTAATGGTGGTAGGCAGTGTGATGGGTGGTAGAGTAATGGTGGTAGGCAGTGTGATGGGTGGTAGAGTAATGGTGGTAGGCAGTGTGATGGGTGGTAGAGTAATGGTGGTAGGCAGTGTGATGGGTGGTAGAGTAATGGTGGTAGGCAGTGTGATGGGTGGTAGAGTAATGGTGGTAGACAGAGTGATGGGTGGTAGAGAGTAATGTTGGTAGGCAGTGTGATGGGTGGTTGAGTAATGGTGGTAGACAGAGTGATGGGTGGTAGAGAGTGATGGGTGGTAGAGAGTAATGTTGGTAGGCAGTGTGATGGGTAGTAGTGAGGAATGGTGGTAGGCAGTGTGATGGGTGGTAGAGAGTAATGGTGGTAGGCAGTGTGATGGATGGTAGAGAGTAATGGTGGTAGGCAGTGTGATGGGTGGTAGAGAGTAATGTTGGTAGGCAGTGTGATGGATGGTAGAGAGTAATGGTGGTAGGCAGTGTGATGGGTGGTAGAGAGTAATGTTGGTAGGCAGTGTGATGGGTGGTAGAGAGTAATGGTGGTAGACAGAGTGATGGGTGGTAGAGAGTGATGGTGGTAGACAGAGTGATGGGTGGTAGAGAGTGATGGTGGTAGACAGAGTGATGGGTGGTAGAGAGTGATGGTGGTAGAGAGGACTGGTGGCAGGTAGGGAGGCAGGAAGACGAGCCATGGAATCGATACACTCCCAGCTGGAGACATTATGGGAGGGACCTGTGCACGTGAGGGGGCACCTTTGCACGTGAAGGGGCACCTGTGCACGTGAAGGGATCACTTGTACACGTGAAGGGGCACCTGTGCACGTGAAGGGCGGCACCTGTGCACGTGAAGGGCGCACTTGTACACGTGAAGGGGCACTTGTGCACGTGAAGGGGCACTTGTGCACGTGAAGGGGCACTTGTACACGTGAAGGGGCACCTGTGCACGTGAGGGGGCACCTGTGCACGTGAAGGGGCACCTGTGCACGTGAAGGGATCACTTGTACACGTGAAGGGGCACCTGTGCACGTGAAGGGCGGCACCTGTGCACGTGAAGGGCGCACTTGTACACGTGAAGGGGCACTTGTGCACGTGAAGGGGCACTTGTGCACGTGAAGGGGCACTTGTACACGTGAAGGGGCACCTGTGCACGTGAGGGGGCACCTGTGCACGTGAGGGGGCACCTGTGCACGTGAGGGGGCACCTGTGCACGTGAAGGGCGCACTTGTACACGTGAAGAGGCACTTGTGCACGTGAAGGGGCACTTGTACACGTGAAGGGGCACCTGTGCACGTGAAGGGGGGCACTTGTGCACGTGAAGGGGCACCTGTGCACGTGAGGGGGCACCTGTGCACGTGAAGGGCGCACTTGTGCACGTGAAGGGGCACCTGTGCACGTGAAGGGGGGCACTTGTGCACGTGAAGGGCGCACTTGTACACGTGAAGGGATCACTTGTGCACGTGAAGGGGCACCTGTGCACGCTGAAGGGGGGGCACTTGTGCACGTAAAGGGGCACCTGTGCACGTGAAGGGGCACCTGTGCACGTGAAGGGGCACCTGTGCACGTGAAGGGGCACCTGTGCACGTGAAGGGGCACCTGTGCACGTGAAGGGGGGCACTTGTGCACGTGAAGGGGCACTTGTACACGTGAAGGGAGCACCTGTGCACGTGAAAGGGGGCACTTGTGCACGTGAAGGGGCACCTGTGCACGTGAAGGGGGCACTTTTGCACGTGAAGGGGGCACTTGTGCATGTGAAGGGGCCCCTGTGCACGTGAAGGGCGCACTTGTACACGTGAAGGGGCACCTGTGCACGTGAAGGGGGGGCACTTGTGCACGTAAAGGGGCACCTGTGCACGTGAAGGGGCACCTGTGCACGTGAAGGGGCACCTGTGCACGTGAAGGGGAACCTGTGCACGTGAAGGGGGGCACTTGTGCACGTGAAGGGGCACTTGTACACGTGAAGGGGAACCTGTGCACGTGAAGGGGGGCACTTGTGCACGTGAAGGGGCACCTGTGCACGTGAAGGGGGGCACTTGTGCACGTGAAGGGGCACCTGTGCACGTGAAGGGGGGCCACTTGTACACGTGAAGGGGCACCTGTGCACGTGAAGGGGCACCTGTGCACGTGAAGGGGAACCTGTGCACGTGAAGGGGGGCACTTGTGCACGTGAAGGGGCACTTGTACACGTGAAGGGGCACCTGTGCTCGTGAAGGGGGGCACTTGTGCACGTGAAGGGGCACCTGTGCACGTGAAGGGGGGCACTTGTGCACGTGAAGGGGCACCTGTGCACGTGAAGGGGGGCCACTTGTACACGTGAAGGGGCACCTGTGCACGTGAAGGGGGGCACTTGTACACGTGAAGGGGCACCTGTGCACGTGAAGGGGGGCACTTGTACACGTGAAGGGGCACCTGTGCACGTGAAGGGGCACCTGTGCACGTGAAGGGGCACCTGTGCACGTGAAGGGGCACCTGTGCACGTGAAGGGGGGCACTTGTGCACGTGAAGGGGCACCTGTGCACGTGAAGGGGGGCACTTGTGCACGTGAAGGGGCACTTGTACACGTGAAGGGGCACTTGTACACGTGAAGGGGGGCACTTGTACACGTGAAGGGAGCACCTGAGCACGTGAAGGGGGGGCACTTGTGCACGTGAAGGGGCACTTGTGCACGTGAAGGGAGCACCTGAGCACGTGAAGGGGGGGCACTTGTGCACGTGAAGGGGCACTTGTGCACGTGAAGGGAGCACTTGTACACGTGAAGGGAGCACCTGAGCACGTGAAGGGGCACTTGTGCACGTGAAGGGGGCACCTGTGCACGTGAAGAGGGCACCTGTGCACGTGCGGAAGGGCACCTGTGCACCAGGTCTGTCCCGGCCAGGCCTGGCCTGGCCAGAAGTATATATCTTCTTAATACTTAGATGACAAAGTACTCCAAAGTTTGCTTACCGTTTATATTAGTGGGTGATGTGGGGGAGGGAGTGTGTACACGTACATACAATAGTATACACGGGGTCACGAACAGGGTACATGACACCAAC
>NC_091160.1:47576772-47599272 GCF_040958095.1 Procambarus clarkii | reverse complement strand
TATCCAGTCTGGCACAGTGTCAGACAGGCACCCGGCTTTCAGAGAAGTATATTGAAGGTTATTGAGTATTAATTGGCCAATTGTATGCTTGTATGACTTTAATATCCTATAAGTCTGTCTGTCGGTTATAAAGCGAGGCAACGCCTCATATCTCAGTAAGTTTATTAATATTGTAGTGCAGCAGTAGAATCTTATCCAAGCACTAGACCTCATGAGTGTCCATTGTGTAAGAAAAGATTCAGTCACGATAAATAAACAAGACTTAATAAGTGTCCATGGTGTGGGTAAAGATTCAGTCAGGCTGATTGTACCTAATCATATAAATTGAATATAAATACATTGCATATATACTTGAATATATGAATTAAGTTAACAATTGCTTGCTTAGTTATTTTTTAAGTTATCATATAAGTTCATTTAATTGAATATAATTTCTTGTACTTAGTAACAGTACTTAGACTACATTTAAAGTCATTTATTATACTTTTACAATTTAAACTGTTGTTTATAGTATAAGAATATATTGGCCGTTAATAGTTATGGTGCTAGGCTAGACTATGTACATGTTTAAATCTCTGATTTAAACAGAGCCAGTGTTCAGTCATATAACTGAATTTATTAAATCTTATCCTTGTATAAAATACAAGCTAATGTGAGATACTTGTCTGCAGGTGGACTGTGGATCTTCAATCAACCTAACAACTAATTCACCCCACCTGCCCCTTACAGCCCACAATCTGTCATTAGGAAAAGAGGAGCTAGAATTTACGACCCTAGCTAGAGATTTAGTTGAATTAATTTGCAGACAGTAATTTTTAATTTAGTTCAGTACAAGTCCCTGGTAGTCTCCTCTCATATCAATCTCAGCAGGTTTTTCCCACAACACACCCTGAACACCACACACACCCTGAACACCACACACACCCTGAGCACCACACACACCCTGAGCACCACACACACCCTGAGCACCACACACACCCTGAGCACCACACACACCCTGAGCACCACTCACACCCTGAGCACCACACACACCCTGAGCACCACACACACCCTGAGCACCACACACACCCTGAGCACCACACACACCCTGAGCACCACTCACACCCTGAGCACCACACACACCCTAAACCACACACACCCTAAACCACACACTCCCTAAACCACACACACCCTAAACCACACACACCCTAAACCACACACACCCTAAACCACACACACCCTAAACCACACACACCCTAAACCACACACACCCTAAACCACACACACCCTAAACCACACACACCCTAAACCACACACACCCTAAACCACACACACCCTAAACCACACACACCCTAAACCACACACACCCTAAACCACACACACCCTAAACCACACACACCCTAAACCACACACACCCTAAACCACACACACCCTAAACCACACACACCCTAAACCACACACACACCCTAAACCACACACACCTTCCTCCCTTGGGTAAAAGTGACCATGTCTTTTTGGGAATAAAGTATGCAATGCGTTATAATCTGGAAGAAAATAAGAAGGTTGAAGCAATTGAAAAACCTGACTTCAGGAGAGGACATTATGGCAACCTTAGAAAAAAATTTAGTGAGTATAATTGGACAGACTTGTTGCTAGGCAAGGAAGTGAATTAGATGTATGTCAAGTTTTGTGAAATATATGATAAAGGCACAAAAAAATTTATACCAAAACAGAGATGCAGAACTAGGAAACAGGATTGGTTCAACAGAAATTGCGAGAGGGCCAGAGACCAAAAGACACAAAAATGGAATCAATACAGGAAGAGGCCGAACCCCCAAACATACCAGCGATACAAAGATGCGAGAAACAACTACACGGCAGTGAGGAGAGAGGCAGAAAGAAATTTGAAAAAGGAATTGCAGACAAATGTAAAACAGAACCAGGTCTATTCTATAAATTCGTAAACAACAAATTGCAGGTAAAGGATAATATTCAGAGGTTGAAAATGGGAAATAGATTCACGGAAAATGAAAAGGAAATGTGTGAAACATTAAACGAAAAGTTCCAAAGTGTTTGTACAAAATTAAATCTTCAGGGAACCAGATACAATAAGAATTCCAGAGAACAACATAGAGCACATAGAGGTGTCTAGAGACGAAGTGGAAAAAATGTTCAAGGAGCTAAATAAGAACAAAGCAGTTGGTCCAGATGGAGTTTCACCATGGGTTCTGAGAGAATGTGCACCTGAGCTCAGCATTCCTCTTCAACTGATTTTTCAGGCATCCCTGTTTACAGGAGTTGTAGCTGATGTGTGCAAAAAGGCTAACATAGTTCCAATCTACAAAAGTGGAAGCAGGAAAGACCCCCTTAATTATAGACCTGTATCATTGACAAGTGTAATAGTCAAAACATTGGAAAAAATAATTAAAACTAAATGGGTAGAACACCTGGAGAGAAATGATATAATATCAAACAGACAGTATGGTTTTTTATCTGGAAGATCCTGTGTATCAAATTTACTCAGTTTCTATGATCGAGCAACAGAGATTTTACAGGAAAGAGATGGTTGGGTTGACTGCATCTATCTGGACCTAAAAAAGGCTTTCGACAGAGTTCCACATAAGAGGTTGTTCTGGAAACTGGAAAATATTGGAGGGGTGACAGGTAAGCTTCTAACATGGATGATAAATTTTCTGACCGATAGAAAAATGAGGGCAGTAATCAGAGGCAATGTATCGGAATGGAGAAATGTCACAAGTGGAGTACCACAGGGTTCAGTTCTTGCACCAGTGATGTTTATTGTCTACATAAATGATCTACCAGTTGGTATACAGAATTATATGAACATGTTTGCTGATGATAAGATAATAGGAAGGATAAGAAACTTAGATGATTGTCATGCCCTTCAAGATGACCTGGACAAAATAAGTATATGGAGCACCACTTGGCAAATGGAATTTAATGTTAATAAATGCCATGTTATGAAATGTGGAATAGGAGAACATAGACCCCACACAACCTATATATTATGTGAGAAATCTTTAAAGAATTCTGATAAAGAAAGAGATCTAGGGGTGGTTCTAGATAGAAAACTATCACCTGAGGACCACAAAGAATATTGTGCAAGGAGCCTATGCCACGCTTTCTAACTTCAGAATTGCTTTTAAATACATGGACGACGATATACTAAATAAATTATTCACGACTTTTGTTAGGCCAAAGCTAGAATATGCAGCGGTTGTGTGGTGCCCATATCTTAAGAAGCACATCAACAAACTGGAAAAGGTGCAAAGACACGCTACTAAGTGGCTCCCAGAACTGAAGAGCAAGAGCTACGAGGAGAGGTTAGAGGCATTAAATATGCCAAAACTAGAAGACAGAAGAAAGAGAGGTGATGTGATCACTACATACAAAATGGTAACAGGAATTGATAAAATCGATACGGAAGATTTCCTGAGACCTGGAACTTCAAGAACAAGGTCATATATTTAAACTAGCTAAACACAGATGCCGAAGAAATATAAGAAAATTCACTTTCGCAAACAGAGTGGTAGACAGTTGGAACAAGTTAAGTGAGAAGGTGGTGGAGGCCAAGACCGTCAGTAGTTTCAAAGCGTTATATGACAAAGAGTGCTGGGAAGACGGGACACCACGAGCGTAGCTCTCATCTTGTAACTACACTTAGGTAATTACACACCCTAAACCCTACACACACCCTAAACCACACACACACACCCTAAACCACACACACACACCCTAAACCACACACACACCCTAAACCACACACACCCTAAACCACACACACCCTAAACCACACACTCCCTAAACCACACACACCCTAAACCACACACACCCTAAACCACACACCCTAAACCACACACACACCCTAAACCACACACACCCTAAACCACACACACACCCTAAACCACACACTCCCTAAACCACACACACCCTAAACCACACACCCTAAACCACACACACCCTAAACCACACACCCTAAACCACACACACCCTAAACCACACACCCTAAACCACACACCCTAAACCACACACACCCTAAACCACACACACACCCTAAACCACACACACACCCTAAACCACACACACCCTAAACCACACACACCCTAAACCACACCCTAAACCACACACACCCTAAACCACACACACCCTAAACCACACACACCCTAAACCACACACACCCTAAACCACACCCTAAACCACACACACCCTAAACCACACACACCCTAAACCACACACACCCTAAACCACACCCTAAACCACACACACCCTAAACCACACACACCCTAAACCACACACCCTAAACCACACACACCCTAAACCACACACACCCTAAACCACACACACACCCTAAACCACACACACACCCTAAACCACACACACACCCTAAACCACACACACCCTAAACCACACACACCCTAAACCACACACACCCTAAACCACACACACCCTAAACCACACACACCCTAAACCACACCCTAAACCACACACACCCTAAACCACATACACCCTAAACCACACACACCCTAAACCACACACACCCTAAACCACACACACCCTAAACCACACACACACCCTAAACCACACACACCCTAAACCACACACCCTAAACCACACACACCCTAAACCACACCCTAAACCACACACACCCTAAACCACACACACCCTAAACCACACCCTAAACCACACACCCTAAACCACACACACCCTAAACCACACACACACCCTAAACCACACACACCCTAAACCACACACACCCTAAACCACACACCCCCTAAACCACACACACCCTAAACCACACCCTAAACCAAACACACCCTAAACCACACACACCCTAAACCACACACACCCTAAACCACACACACCCTAAACCACACACACCCTAAACCACACACACCCTAAACCACACACACCCTAAACCACACACACCCTAAACCACACACACCCTAAACCACACACACCCTAAACCACACACACCCTAAACCACACACACCCTAAACCACACACACCCTAAACCACACACCCTAAACCACACACTCCCTAAACCCCACACCCTAAACCACACCCTAAACCACACACACCCTAAACCACACACACCCTAAACCACACCCTAAACCACACACCCTAAACCACACACACCCTAAACCACACACACCCTAAACCACACACTCCCTAAACCACACACACCCTAAACCACACACACCCTAAACCACACACACCCTAAACCACACCCTAAACCACACACCCTAAACCACACACACCCTAAACCACACACACCCTAAACCACACACACCCTAAACCACACACTCCCTAAACCACACACACCCTAAACCACACACACCCTAAACCACACACACCCTAAACCACACCCTAAACCACACACTCCCTAAACCCCACACCCTAAACCACACCCTAAACCACACACTCCCTAAACCACACACCCCCTAAACCACACACACCCTAAACCCCACACCCTAAACCACACACTCCCTAAACCACACACTCCCTAAACCACACACACCCTAAACCACACACACCCTAAACCACACACACCCTAAACCACACACCCTAAACCACACACTCCCTAAACCACACACACCCTAAACCACACACACCCTAAACCACACCCTAAACCACACACACCCTAAACCACACACCCTAAACCACACACTCCCTAAACCACACACACCCTAAACCACACACACCCTAAACCCCACACCCTAAACCACACCCTAAACCACACACTCCCTAAACCACACACACCCTAAACCACACACACCCTAAACCACACACACCCTAAACCACACACACCCTAAACCACACACACCCTAAACCACACACACCCTAAACCACACACACCCTAAACCACACACACCCTAAACCACACACACACCCTAAACCACACACTCCCTAAACCACACACACCCTAAACCACACACACACCCTAAACCACACACCCTAAACCACACACACACCCTAAACCACACACACCCTAAACCACACACACCCTAAACCACACACCCTAAACCACACACACCCTAAACCACACACACACACACACACACCCTAAACCACACACCCTAAACCACACACCCTAAACCACACACACCCTAAACCACACACACCCTAACCCACACACACCCTAAACCACACACACCCTAAACCACTGCTCTAAGAAACTGTACACAAATCCCAGCCTCAGGTAAGACCCCCTTACGACGCCTCAGTAAATGTCTGGTGAGAGCCAAAGTTGACTTAGAGAACACTTGAGGCAGAGGTGACATTACCTTGGCGACGAAGACGGCGATGACCGAGGTTGCCAGCTCCGGCGCCGACGACCCGGCTGCCATGAAGGTGGCCCCGGCAACGTCCTCCGTCAGGTGAAGCGCTGTGGAAGGGAAGGGAGGGGATGGAAGGGTGATTTACTGTGCCTGTATTAACACCTGACATGTTTGTATTGGTTTTTGTCTTAATACTAGCTAGGGTGATGGTGGTGAAGATCTTCACTATACTCTGTCTTTACTATTAACCACCTTCACCACTAACTACCTACATCACTAACCACCTACACCACTAACCACCTACACCACTAACCACCTACACCACTAACCCCCCCTACACCACTAACCACCCACACCACTAACCCCCCCTACATCCTGGGGGGTGCAGGATGATCTGCACCCCCCTATGACTGTCCCCACCAGACCACTAGTCACCCTGCAAAAGGTGGTTGTAGGGAAAGTTACCTCGGGGGCACACGGCTTTGTTTTCACGCTTAATGTACCGCACTTTGGACGCAGTGGACCACAACGTCAACATTACCACGCTCTACTCATATTAAAAGCATCGCAAAACTGACGCTCTTCTCCCTAAGATTCTTTGGCTTTTGGGTAGAAAAAATACCCAAAAATGACGCTTGTCCAATATTGTACACAATATTTGTGTGGTTATGGGGCGCATCGGATACAAGGGGCAGCTTGTTATATATAATAGTAACCTATTATGTAACTTATTATATACGTTACCTATGATGACCTATTTCCCCCCACACCTTCGTCAGATAAGTACAAAATGGTCATGAATAACCAACTGTTCAGTCGTATTGATTACCTCTCCTGTCAGGCAGTGACCACATCCCAGCACACTACTGCCATTCAACTCCCTCTACCACCAATCCCCTCCCAGTAACTCATCCACCCAGCAACCAGCCCCACACTACCAAACACCTCCCCAACCACACCTACCACCACCAACTACCCCTACTACAATCTACCACCCAACAGGAGCAGACGACTGCTGACTCCTGTTAGCTGGCTGAGAGCTTTCCCTTCCCATAGCTCATGGTAAGCCTTACCCTACTAGTTTTACACACAGGTGGGTACAGGAGCAGACGACTGCTGACTCCTGTTAGCTGGCTGAGAGCTTTCCCTTCCCATAGCTCATGGTAAGCCTTACCCTACTAGTTTTACACACAGGTGGGTACAGGAGCAGACGACCTTGCTTCCTGCAGGTCGGCGTTCAATCCCCAACCGTCTAAGAGGTTGGGCACTATTCCCCCCCCCCTTGTCCCATCCCAGATCATAAACCTGATCCCTTCCAGGGGCAATATAGACGTAACTGATTGCCGCTTTATCCTGATAGTTCTGGCACTCCCTGCTGTTGTCTCTCAACAGTGCCCCCGTGAGTGAGTCCCCCGTGTCCCCGTGAGTGAGTCCCCCGTGTCCCCGTGAGTGAGTCCCCCGTGTCCCCGTGAGTGAGTCCCCCGTGTCCCCGTGAGTGAGTCCCCCGTATCCCCGTGAGTGAGTCCCCCGTGTCCCCGTGAGTGAGTCCCCCGTGTCCCCGTGAGTGAGTCCCCCGTGTCCCCGTGAGTGAGTCCCCCCGTGTCCCCGTAAGTGAGTCCCCCCGTGTCCCCGTGAGTGAGTCCCCCCGTGTCCCCGTGAGTGAGTCCCCACGTGTCCCCGTGAGTGAGTCCCCACGTGTCCCCGTGAGTCCCCCCGTGTCCCCGTGAGTGAGTCCCCACGTGTCCCCGTGAGTGAGTCCCCCCGTGTCCCCGTGAGTGAGTCCCCCGTGTCCCCGTGAGCGAGTCCCCCGTGTCCCCGTGAGTGAGTCCCCTCGTGTCCCCGTGAGTGAGTCCCCCGTGTCCCCGCGAGTGAGTCCCCCGTGTCCCCGTGAGTCCCCCGGTGTCCCCGTGAGTGAGTCCCCCGGTGTCCCCGTGAGTCCCCCTCGTGTCCCCGTGAGGGAGTCCCCCTCGTGTCCCCGTGAGTCCCCCTCGTGTCCCCGTGAGTCCCCCTCGTGTCCCCGTGAGTCCCCCTCGTGTCCCCGTGAGCGAGTCCCCGTGAGTCCCCCCGTGTCCCCGTGAGCGAGTCCCCTTCGTGTCCCCGTGAGCGAGTCCCCTTCGTGTCCCCGTGAGTGAGTCCCCTTCGTGTCCCAGTGAGCGAGTCCCCTTCGTGTCCCCGTCAGCGAGTCCCCCTCGTGTCCCCGTCAGCGAGTCCCCCTCGTGTCCCCGTCAGCGAGTCCCCCTCGTGTCCCCGTCAGCGAGTCCCCCTCGTGTCCCCGTCAGCGAGTCCCCCTCGTGTCCCCGTCAGCGAGTCCCCCTCGTGTCCCCGTCAGCGAGTCCCCCTCGTGTCCCCGTCAGCGAGTCCCCCTCGTGTCCCCGTCAGCGAGTCCCCCTCGTGTCCCCGTCAGCGAGTCCCCCCTCGTGTCCCCGTGAGTCCCCCCTCGTGTCCATGTGAGCGAGTCCCCCTCGTGTCCCCGTGAGCGAGTCCCCCTCGTGTCCCCGTGAGCGAGTCCCCTGTGTCCCCGTGAGTGAGTCCCCCCCGTGTCCCCGTGAGCGAGTCCCCCCCCGTGTCCCCGTGAGCGAGTCCCCCCCCCGTGTCCCCGTGAGCGAGTCCCCCCGTGAGCGAGTCCCCCCCGTGTCCCCGTGAGCGAGTCCCCCTCGTGTCCCCGTGAGCGAGTCCCCCCCGTGTCCCCGTGAGCGAGCCCCCCCCCCTGTGTCCCCGTGAGCGAGTCCCCCCGTGTCCCCGTGAGCGAGTCCCCCTCGTGTCCCCGTGAGCGAGCCCCCCCCTGTGTCCCCGTGAGCGAGCCCCCCCCCCCCGTGTCCCCGTGAGTGAGTCCCCCTCGTGTCCCCGTGAGCGAGCCCCACCCCGTGTCCCCGTGAGCGAGCCCCCCCCCCCGTGTCCCCGTCAGCGAGTCCCCCTCGTGTCCCCGTGAGTCCCCCTCGTGTCCCCGTGAGTCCCCCTCGTGTCCCCGTGAGTCCCCCTCGTGTCCCCGTGAGTCCCCCTCGTGTCCCCGTGAGCGAGTCCCCGTGAGTCCCCCCGTGTCCCCGTGAGCGAGTCCCCTTCGTGTCCCCGTGAGCGAGTCCCCTTCGTGTCCCCGTGAGCGAGTCCCCTTCGTGTCCCCGTGAGCGAGTCCCCTTCGTGTCCCCGTCAGCGAGTCCCCCTCGTGTCCCCGTGAGCGAGTCCACTGTGTCCCCGTGATTGAGTCCCCCCCGTGTCCCCGTGAGCGAGTCCCCCCCCGTGTCCCCGTGAGCGAGTCCCCCCCCGTGTCCCCGTGAGCGAGTCCCCTCGTGAGCGAGTCCCCCCCGTGTCCCCGTGAGCGAGTCCCCCTCGTGTCCCCGTGAGCGAGTCCCCCCGTGTCCCCGTGAGCGAGTCCCCCTCGTGTCCCCGTGAGCGAGTCCCCCTCGTGTCCCCGTGAGCGAGTCCCCCTCGTGTCCCCGTGAGTGAGTCCCCCCCGTGTCCCCGTGAGCGAGTCCCCCCCGTGTCCCCGTGAGCGAGTCCCCCCCCCCCGTGTCCCCGTGAGCGAGTCCCCCCGTGAGCGAGTCCCCCCGTGTCCCTGTGAGCGAGTCCCCCTCGTGTCCCCGTGAGCGAGTCCCCCTCGTGTCCCCGTGAGCGAGTCCCCCCCGTGTCCCCGTGAGCGAGTCCCCCTCGTGTCCCCGTGAGCGAGTCCCCCCGTGTCCCCGTGAGCGAGTCCCCCTCGTGTCCCCGTGAGCGAGCCCCCCCCCCTGTGTCCCCGTGAGCGAGTCCCCCCGTGTCCCCGTGAGCGAGCCCCCCCCTGTGTCCCCGTGAGCGAGCCCCCCCCCCCCGTGTCCCCGTGAGTGAGTCCCCCTCGTGTCCCCGTGAGCGAGCCCCACCCCGTGTCCCCGTGAGCGAGCCCCACCCCGTGTCCCCGTGAGCGAGCCCCCCCCGTGTCCCCGTCAGCGAGTCCCCCTCGTGTCCCCGTGAGTCCCCCTCGTGTCCCCGTGAGTCCCCCTCGTGTCCCCGTGAGTCCCCCTCGTGTCCCCGTGAGTCCCCCTCGTGTCCCCGTGAGTCCCCCTCGTGTCCCCGTGAGTCCCCCTCGTGTCCCCGTGAGTCCCCCTCGTGTCCCCGTGAGTCCCCCTCGTGTCCCCGTGAGTCCCCCTCGTGTCCCCGTGAGCGAGTCCCCGTGAGCGAGTCCCCTTCGTGTCCCCGTGAGCGAGTCCCCTTCGTGTCCCCGTGAGCGAGTCCCCTTCGTGTCCCCGTGAGCGAGTCCCCTTCGTGTCCCCGTCAGCGAGTCCCCCTCGTGTCCCCGTGAGCGAGTCCCCTGTGTCCCCGTGATTGAGTCCCCCCCGTGTCCCCGTGAGCGAGTCCCCCCCCCGTGTCCCCGTGAGCGAGTCCCCCCCCCCCGTGTCCCCGTGAGCGAGTCCCCTCGTGAGCGAGTCCCCCCCGTGTCCCCGTGAGCGAGTCCCCCTCGTGTCCCCGTGAGCGAGTCCCCCCCGTGTCCCCGTGAGCGAGTCCCCCTCGTGTCCCCGTGAGCGAGTCCCCCTCGTGTCCCCGTGAGCGAGTCCCCCTCGTGTCCCCGTGAGCGAGTCCCCCTCGTGTCCCCGTGAGCGAGCCCCCCCCCCCCGTGTCCCCGTGAGCGAGCCCCCCCCCGTGTCCCCGTGAGTGAGTCCCCCTCGTGTCCCCGTGAGCGAGCCCCCCCCCCGTGTCCCCGTGAGCGAGCCCCCCCCCCGTGTCCCCGTGAGCGAGCCCCCCCCCGTGTCCCCGTCAGCGAGTCCCCCCCCCGTGTCCCCGTCAGCGAGTCCCCCTCGTGTCCCCGTCAGCGAGTCCCCCTCGTGTCCCCGTCAGCGAGTCCCACTCGTGTCCCCGTCAGCGAGTCCCCCTCGTGTCCCCGTCAGCGAGTCCCCCTCGTGTCCCCGTCAGCGAGTCCCCCTCGTGTCCCCGTCAGCGAGTCCCCCTCGTGTCCCCGTCAGCGAGTCCCCCTCGTGTCCCCGTCAGCGAGTCCCCCTCGTGTCCCCGTCAGCGAGTCCCCCTCGTGTCCCCGTCAGCGAGTCCCCCTCGTGTCCCCGTCAGCGAGTCCCCCTCGTGTCCCCGTCAGCGAGTCCCCCTCGTGTCCCCGTCAGCGAGTCCCCCCTCGTGTCCCCGTCAGCGAGTCCCCCTCGTGTCCCCGTCAGCGAGTCCCCCTCGTGTCCCCGTGAGCGAGTACCCCTCGTGTCCCCGTGAGTCCCCCCTCGTGTCCCCGTGAGTCCCCCTCGTGTCCCCGTGAGTCCCCCCTCGTGTCCCCGTGAGCGAGTCCCCGTGAGTCCCCCCGTGTCCCCGTGAGCGAGTCCCCTTCGTATCCCCGTGAGCGAGTCCCCTTCATGTCCCCGTGAGCGAGTCCCCTTCGTGTCCCCGTGAGCGAGTCCCCTTCGTGTCCCCGTGAGCGAGTCCCCTTCGTGTCCCCGTGAGCGAGTCCCCTTCGTGTCCCCGTGAGCGAGTCCCCTTCGTGTCCCCGTGAGCGAGTCCCCCTCGTGTCCCCGTGAGCGAGTCCCCTCGTGTCCCCGTGAGCGAGTCCCCCTCGTGTCCCCGTGAGCGAGTCCCCCTCGTGTCCCCGTGAGCGAGTCCCCCTCGTGTCCCCGTCAGCGAGTCCCCCTCGTGTCCCCGTCAGCGAGTCCCCCTCGTGTCCCCGTCAGCGAGTCCCCCTCGTGTCCCCGTCAGCGAGTCCCCCTCGTGTCCCCGTCAGCGAGTCCCCCTCGTGTCCCCGTCAGCGAGTCCCCCTCGTGTCCCCGTCAGCGAGTCCCCCTCGTGTCCCCCGTCAGCGAGTCCCCCTCGTGTCCCCGTCAGCGAGTCCCCCTCGTGTCCCCGTCAGCGAGTCCCCCTCGTGTCCCCGTCAGCGAGTCCCCCTCGTGTCCCCGTCAGCGAGTCCCCCTCGTGTCCCCGTCAGCGAGTCCCCCTCGTGTCCCCGTCAGCGAGTCCCCCTCGTGTCCCCGTCAGCGAGTCCCCCTCGTGTCCCCGTCAGCGAGTCCCCCTCGTGTCCCCGTCAGCGAGTCCCCCTCGTGTCCCCGTCAGCGAGTCCCCCTCGTGTCCCCGTCAGCGAGTCCCCCTCGTGTCCCCGTCAGCGAGTCCCCCTCGTGTCCCCGTCAGCGAGTCCCCCTCGTGGTCCCCGTCAGCGAGTCCCCCTCGTGTCCCCGTCAGCGAGTCCCCCTCGTGTCCCCGTCAGCGAGTCCCCCTCGTGTCCCCGTCAGCGAGTCCCCCTCGTGTCCCCGTCAGCGAGTCCCCCTCGTGTCCCCGTCAGCGAGTCCCCCTCGTGTCCCCGTCAGCGAGTCCCCCTCGTGTCCCCGTCAGCGAGTCCCCCTCGTGTCCCCGTCAGCGAAGTCCCCCTCGTGTCCCCGTCAGCGAGTCCCCCTCGTGTCCCCGTCAGCGAGTCCCCCTCGTGTCCCCGTCAGCGAGTCCCCCCCTCGTGTCCCCGTCAGCGAGTCCCCCCTCGTGTCCCCGTCAGCGAGTCCCCCCCTCGTGTCCCCGTCAGCGAGTCCCCCCCTCGTGTCCCCGTCAGCGAGTCCCCCCCTCGTGTCCCGTCAGCGAGTCCCCCCCTCGTGTCCCCGTCAGCGAGTCCCACCCTCGTGTCCCCGTCAGCGAGTCCCCCCTCGTGTCCCCGTCAGCGAGTTCCCCCCCTCGTGTCCCCCGTCAGCGAGTCCCCCCCTCGTGTCCCCGTCAGCGAGTCCCCCCTCGTGTCCCCGTCAGCGAGTCCCCCCCTCGTGTCCCCGTCAGCGAGTCCCCCCCTCGTGTCCCGTCAGCGAGTCCCCCCCTCGTGTCCCCGTCAGCGAGTCCCCCCTCGTGTCCCCGTCAGCGAGTCCCCCCTCGTGTCCCCGTCAGCGAGTCCCCCCCTCGTGTCCCCGTCAGCGAGTCCCCCCTCGTGTCCCCGTCAGCGAGTCCCCCCCTCGTGTCCCCGTCAGCGAGTCCCCCCCTCGTGTCCCCGTCAGCGAGTCCCCCCCTCGTGTCCCCGTCAGCGAGTCCCCCCTCGTGTCCCCGTCAGCGAGTCCCCCCCTCGTGTCCCCGTCAGCGAGTCCCCCCTCGTGTCCCCGTCAGCGAGTCTCCCCCTCGTGTCCCCGTCAGCGAGTCTCCCCCTCGTGTCCCCGTGAGCGAGTCTCCCCCTCGTGTCCCCGTGAGCGAGTCTCCCCCTCGTGTCCCCGTCAGCGAGTCCCCCTCGTGTCCCCGTCAGCGAGTCCCCCTCGTGTCCCCGTCAGCGAGTCCCCCTCGTGGTCCCCGTCAGCGAGTCCCCCTCGTGTCCCCGTCAGCGAGTCCCCCTCGTGTCCCCGTCAGCGAGTCCCCCTCGTGTCCCCGTCAGCGAGTCCCCCTCGTGTCCCCGTCAGCGAGTCCCCCTCGTGTCCCCGTCAGCGAGTCCCCCTCGTGTCCCCGTCAGCGAGTCCCCCTCGTGTCCCCGTCAGCGAGTCCCCCTCGTGTCCCCGTCAGCGAGTCCCCCTCGTGTCCCCGTCAGCGAGTCCCCCTCGTGTCCCCGTCAGCGAGTCCCCCTCGTGTCCCCGTCAGCGAGTCCCCCTCGTGTCCCCGTCAGCGAGTCCCCCTCGTGTCCCCGTCAGCGAGTCCCCCTCGTGTCCCCGTCAGCGAGTCCCCCTCGTGTCCCCGTCAGCGAGTCCCCCTCGTGTCCCCGTCAGCGAGTCCCCCTCGTGTCCCCGTCAGCGAGTCCCCCTCGTGTCCCCGTCAGCGAGTCCCCCTCGTGTCCCCGTCAGCGAGTCCCCCTCGTGTCCCCGTCAGCGAGTCCCCCTCGTGTCCCCGTCAGCGAGTCCCCCTCGTGTCCCCGTCAGCGAGTCCCCCTCGTGTCCCCGTCAGCGAGTCCCCCTCGTGTCCCCGTCAGCGAGTCCCCCTCGTGTCCCCGTCAGCGAGTCCCCCTCGTGTCCCCGTCAGCGAGTCCCCCTCGTGTCCCCGTCAGCGAGTCCCCCTCGTGTCCCCGTCAGCGAGTCCCCCTCGTGTCCCCGTCAGCGAGTCCCCCTCGTGTCCCCGTCAGCGAGTCCCCCTCGTGTCCCCGTCAGCGAGTCCCCCTCGTGTCCCCGTCAGCGAGTCCCCCTCGTGTCCCCGTCAGCGAGTCCCCCTCGTGTCCCCGTCAGCGAGTCCCCCTCGTGTCCCCGTCAGCGAGTCCCCCTCGTGTCCCCGTCAGCGAGTCCCCCTCGTGTCCCCGTCAGCGAGTCCCCCTCGTGTCCCCGTCAGCGAGTCCCCCCTCGTGTCCCCGTCAGCGAGTCCCCCTCGTGTCCCCGTCAGCGAGTCCCCCTCGTGTCCCCGTCAGCGAGTCCCCCTCGTGTCCCCGTCAGCGAGTCCCCC
Source organism: Procambarus clarkii (assembly GCF_040958095.1). Taxonomy (NCBI): domain Eukaryota; kingdom Metazoa; phylum Arthropoda; class Malacostraca; order Decapoda; family Cambaridae; genus Procambarus; species Procambarus clarkii. The sequence goes on along the minus strand of NC_091160.1, from coordinate 47,584,732 downwards.
TCGTGTCCCCGTCAGCGAGTCCCCCTCGTGTCCCCGTCAGCGAGTCCCCCTCGTGTCCCCGTCAGCGAGTCCCCCTCGTGTCCCCGTCAGCGAGTCCCCCTCGTGTCCCCGTCAGCGAGTCCCCCTCGTGTCCCCGTCAGCGAGTCCCCCTCGTGTCCCCGTCAGCGAGTCCCCCTCGTGTCCCCGTCAGCGAGTCCCCCTCGTGTCCCCGTCAGCGAGTCCCCCTCGTGTCCCCGTCAGCGAGTCCCCCTCGTGTCCCCGTCAGCGAGTCCCCCTCGTGTCCCCGTCAGCGAGTCCCCCTCGTGTCCCCGTCAGCGAGTCCCCCTCGTGTCCCCGTCAGCGAGTCCCCCTCGTGTCCCCGTCAGCGAGTCCCCCTCGTGTCCCCGTCAGCGAGTCCCCCTCGTGTCCCCGTGAGTCCCCCCTCGTGTCCATGTGAGCGAGTCCCCCTCGTGTCCCCGTGAGCGAGTCCCCCTCGTGTCCCCGTGAGCGAGTCCCCTGTGTCCCCGTGAGTGAGTCCCCCCCGTGTCCCCGTGAGCGAGTCCCCCCCGTGTTCCCGTGAGCGAGTCCCCCCCCCCGTGTCCCCGTGAGCGAGTCCCCCCGTGAGCGAGTCCCCCCGTGTCCCCGTGAGCGAGTCCCCCTCGTGTCCCCGTCAGCGAGTCCCCCCCGTGTCCCCGTGAGCGAGTCCCCCTCGTGTCCCCGTGAGCGAGTCCCCTGTGTCCCCGTGAGCGAGTCCCCTGTGTCCCCGTGAGCGAGTCCCCTGTGTCCCCGTGAGTGAGTCCCCCCTGTGTCCCCGTGAGCGAGTCCCCCCGTGTCCCCGTGAGCGAGTCCCCCTCGTGTCCCCGTGAGCGAGTCCCCCCCCGTGTCCCCGTGAGCGAGTCCCCCTCGTGTCCCCGTGAGCGAGTCCCCCTCGTGTCCCCGTGAGCGAGTCCCCCCCGTGTCCCCGTGAGCGAGTCCCCCTCGTGTCCCCGTGAGCGAGCCCCCCCCCCGTGTCCCCGTGAGCGAGCCCCCCCCCCCGTGTCCCCGTGAGCGAGCCCCCCCCCCCGTGTCCCCGTGAGCGAGCCCCCCCCGTGTCCCCGTGAGCGAGCCCCCCCCCCCGTGTCCCCGTGAGCGAGCCCCCCCACGTGTCCCCGTGAGCGAGCCCCCCCCCCGTGTCCCCGTGAGCGAGCACCCCCCCGTGTCCCCGTCAGCGAGTCCCCCTCGTGTCCCCGTCAGCGAGTCCCCCTCGTGTCCCCGTCAGCGAGTCCCCCTCGTGTCCCCGTCAGCGAGTCCCCCTCGTGTCCCCGTCAGCGAGTCCCCCTCGTGTCCCCGTCAGCGAGTCCCCCTCGTGTCCCCGTCAGCGAGTCCCCCTCGTGTCCCCGTCAGCGAGTCCCCCTCGTGTCCCCGTCAGCGAGTCCCCCTCGTGTCCCCGTCAGCGAGTCCCCCTCGTGTCCCCGTCAGCGAGTTCCCCTCGTGTCCCCGTCAGCGAGTTCCCCTCGTGTCCCTGTCAGCGAGTCCCCCTCGTGTCCCCGTCAGCGAGTCCCCCTCGTGTCCCTGTCAGCGAGTCCCCCTCGTGTCCCCGTCAGCGAGTCCCCCTCGTGTCCCCGTCAGCGAGTCCCCCTCGTGTCCCCGTCAGCGAGTCCCCCTCGTGTCCCCGTCAGCGAGTCCCCCTCGTGTCCCCGTCAGCGAGTCCCCCTCGTGTCCCCATCAGCGAGTCCCCCTCGTGTCCCCGTCAGCGAGTCCCCCTCGTGTCCCCGTGAGTCCCCCCTCGTGTCCATGTGAGCGAGTCCCCCTCGTGTCCCCGTGAGCGAGTCCCCCGTGTCCCCGTGAGCGAGTCCCCCCCGTGTCCCCGTGAGCGAGTCCCCCTCGTGTCCCCGTGAGCGAGTCCCCCTCGTGTCCCCGTGAGCGAGTCCCCCCGTGTCCCCGTGAGCGAGTCCCCCTCGTGTCCCCGTGTCCCCGTGATCGAGTCCCCCTCGTGTCCCCGTGAGCGAGCCCCCCCCCCCGTGTCCCCGTGAGCGAGCCCCCCCCCTCCCCCCATGTCCCCGTGAGTGAGTCCCCCTCGTGTCCCCATGAGGGGTGTCTGGGGAGGGAAGTGCTCGCCCTCAACGGCTCCAGTTGCAGGTGTCGATACCAGGAGGTTATGTGACGTGTTCCCCTGCACGGTGTCCCCTTCCACAACCACCACCCCAGCCTGGCCCACCACCACCACCACCACCACCCCAGCCTGGCCCACCACCACCACCCCAACCTGGCCCACCACCACCACCACCACCCCAACCTGGCCCACCACCACCACCCCAGCCTGGCCCACCACCACCACCCCAGCCTGGCCCACCACCACCACCCCAGCCTGGCCCACCACCACCACCACCACCCCAGCCTGGCCCACCACCACCACCACCACCCCAACCTGGCCCACCACCACCACCCCAACCTGGTCCACCACCACCACCCCAGCCTGGCCCACCACCACCACCACCACCACCCCAACCTGGCCCACCACCACCACCCCAACCTGGCCCACCACCACCACCCCAACCTGGTCCACCACCACCACTGTCGGAAAATCCGACACCATTTAATAATCATACAGATAATAGCTGTATTGTATAAACAAGTTACCCATAGAAAACGTAACTTGTAGTGGAATTACCGTCTAAAGAAAACGGGATATCATCACCACATACTATTATATTCACCACCTATTATGGTGGGAATTATTCTTAAATACATTAGTCTTTGGACTTTACCATTATAAAAACATCTCATATAAATTAACTTAATTATCAATATTAAAGTAGAGTAAATGTGTCCCTTCTATCACTTATTGACATCTGGACAATGTAGGCCAGGTGTCAGGGGGGAAGGAGGGCAGCCATTGTTTATACTAGACCAGAGGCACACGGGAGCAAATACGGCTCCTGTTAATTTTACTTGGACGAAGTGTTATGGAAACCAAAGGTGTACCATTATCAACACGCTGTCAACAAATTCAAGTTAAGTGTCTTTCCGAAACCCATTATCTATCATTAGTGGCCATTAATGTCATTGGGTAGGGTGATCCAGTTAGATCACGAAATCGCCTCATACTAAAGGTAATTAAGCCAGGTCTTCATTGTTCCATGTACAGTATTTTCTCTGACATAGCTTGTCATATATAGGTATCTGGCTTTACAGCTAGCGCCCTTTTAACAGGTTAAGACGAGGAAGCATATGCTTTGTGCATCAGTTACCAGGGTGATGGAAGCTACCTCAAAGAGGGAAAATGTGGCGTCTACAACCTAGTTATACCTGGTGGACTAAAGCTTGCTGTACAAATAAGATAAGGAACCTTTTCAATGTATGAAGTCTAATACTGTAGTTTGATTGGCTGCATATATATAATTTAATTAATATAAACCCCCCTAATGTGTAGAGGATCGATTTGTGAGATTGAGATTATTGCAGAAATACAGTCCACTTAACATCATACAAATTGCTATCGAAGTATATAAATTAACGTAAATATAAATTCTATATATATTCATATAAATTAAATAAATATAAATCTCACAGGTCGGTTCCCACAACCACCCCAACCTGGCCCACCACCACCACCACCCCAACCTGGTCCCCCACCACCACCACCACCACCATCACCCCAACCTGGCCCACCACCACCACCACCCCAACCTGGTCCCCCACCACCACCACCACCACCCCAACCTGGCCCACCACCACCACCACCCCAACCTGGTCCCCCACCACCACCACCACCACCCCAACCTGGCCCACCACCACCACCACCACCCCAACCTGGCCCACCACCACCACCACCACCCCAACCTGGCCCACCACCACCACCACCACCCCAACCTGGTCCCCCACCACCACCACCCCAACCTGGCCCACCACCACCACCACCACCTCAACCTGGTCCCCCACCACCACCCCCCCAACCTGGTCCACCACCACCACTACCACCACCACCCCCCAACCTGGTCCACCACCACCACCACCACCCCAACCTGGCCCACCACCACCACCCCAACCTGGCCCACCACCATCACCACCACCTCAACCTGGTCCCCCACCACCACCCCCCCCCAACCTGGTCCACCACCACCACCACCACCACCCCCCAACCTGGTCCACCACCACCACCACCACCACCTCAACCTGGTCCCCCACCACCACCCCCCCCCCAACCTGGTCCACCACCACCACCACCACCACCACCCCCCAACCTGGTCCACCACCACCACCACCACCACCTCAACCTGGTCCCCCACCACCACCACCCCCCAACCTGGTCCACCACCACCACCACCACCACCACCACCCCAACCTGGCCCACCACCACCACCACCACTACCACCACCACCCCCCAACCTGGCCCACCACCACTCCAACCTGGCCCACCACCACCACCACCACCACCACCACCACCACCACCCCCCAACCTGGTCCACCACCACCACCACCCCCCAACCTGGTCCCCCACCACCACCACCACCACCACCCCCCCCCCCCCCCAACCTGGTCCACCACCACCACCACCACCACCACCACCCCAACCTGGTCCCCCACCACCACCACCACCCCAACCTGGTCCCCCACCACCACCACCACCCCCCAACCTGGTCCACCACCACCACCACCCCAACCTGGTCCCCCACCACCACCACCACCCCCCAACCTGGTCCACCACCACCACCACCACCACCACCACCCCCCAACCTGGTCCCCCACCACCACCACCACCACCCCCCAACCTGGTCCCCCACCACCACCACCACCACCACCACCCCCCAACCTGGTCCCCCACCACCACCACCACCACCACCACCCCAACCTGGTCCCCCACCACCACCACCACCCCAACCTGGTCCACCACCACCACCACCACCCCAACCTGGTCCACCACCACCACCACCACCACCACCACCACCACCACCACCCCAACCTGGCCCACCACCACCACCACCACCACCACCACCACCACCACCCCAACCTGGCCCACCACCACCACCACCACCCCAACCTGGCCCACCACCACCACCACCACCACCACCCCAACCTGGCCCACCACCACCACCACCACCCCAGCCTGGCCCACCACCACCACCACCACCACCCCAACCTGGCCCACCACCACCACTACCACCTCAACCTGGTCCCCCACCACCACCACCACCCCCCCAACCTGGTCCCCCACCACCACCACCCCAACCTGGCCCACCACCACCACCACCACCCCCCCAACCTGGTCCACCACCACCACTACCCCAACCTGGCCCACCACCACCACCACCACTACCACCTCAACCTGGTCCCCCACCACCACCACCACCCCCCCAACCTGGTCCCCCACCACCACCACCCCAACCTGGCCCACCACCACCACCCCAACCTGGCCCACCACCACCACCCCAACCTGGCCCACCACCACCACCACCACTACCCCAACCTGGCCCACCACCACCACCACCACAACCACCTCAACCTGGTCCCCCACCACCACCACCACCCCCCCAACCTGGTCCCCCACCACCACCACCCCAACCTGGCCCACCACCACCACCACCACCACCCCAACCTGGCCCACCACCACCACCACCACCACCCCAACCTGGCCCACCACCACCACCACCACTACCACCTCAACCTGGTCCCCCACCACCACCACCACCCCCCCAACCTGGTCCCCCACCACCACCACCCCAACCTGGCCCACCACCACCACCACCACTACCACCTCAACCTGGTCCCCCACCACCACAACCACCACCCCAACCTGGCCCACCACCACCACCACCCCAACCTGGTCCCCCACTACCACTACCACCCCAACCTGGCCCACCACTACCACCCCAACCTGGCCCACCACCACCACTACCACCCCAACCTGGTCCCCCACCACTACCACCCCAACCTGGCCCACCACCACTACCACCCCAACCTGGTCCCCCACTACCACTACCACCCCAACCTGGCCCACCACTACCACCCCAACCTGGCCCACCACTACCACTACCACCCCAACCTGGTCCCCCACCACTACCACCCCAACCTGGCCCACCACCACCACCCCAACCTGGTCCCCCACCACCACCACTACCACGTCAACCTGGTCCCCCACCACCACCACCACCCCAACCTGGTCCACCACCACCACCACCACCACCCCAGCCTGGCCCACCACCACCACCACCCCAACCTGGCCCACCACCACCACCCCAACCTGGCCCACCACCACCACCACCCCAGCCTGGCCCACCACCACCACCACCCCAGCCTGGCCCACCACCACCACCACCCCAGCCTGGCCCACCACCACCACCCCAACCTGGCCCACCACCACCACCACCCCAGCCTGGCCCACCACCACCACCCCAACCTGGCCCCCCACCACCACCAACCCAGCCTGGCCCATCACCACCACCACCTGGCCCACTACCACACCAACCTGGCCCACCACCACCATCACCACTTCAGGAACCTCAGGTGACTGATGGTTGAGAGGCGGGACCAAGGAGCCGAAGCTCAACCCCAACGTGTACAACTAGGTGACCAGCACACAGTACAGTACTGAGCATCAGGAGAGCACCGCCAGGGACTGTAACAGCCTCGACCACACACACCAGCAACACGCACCTCCAACAGGTGACGAGCACACAGTACAGTACTGAGCATGAGGAGAGCACCGCCGGGGACTGTAACAGCCTCGACCACACACACCAGCAACACGCACGTCCAACATGAAGAGTAAAGCTTGTAGAGTCAACAGTGATAAACACACGTATTTATCAACAGTGTCGTCAGTGACACTTTATAAACAAACGCTCGTTAAACCTCTGTATTAGCTTTACAATCTCGCTCACTTAATGCAGGTCGGCGCTCAATCCCCGACAGTCTAAGTGGTTGGTCACCATTCCTTCCCTTCACCGAGCGGACAGCACACTGGACTTGTGATCCTGTGGTCCTGGGTTCGATCCCAGGCGCCGGCGAGAAACAATGGGCAGAGCTTCTTTCACCCTATGCCCCTGTTACCTAGCAGTACAATAGGTACCTGGGTGTTAGTCAGCTGTCACGGGCTGCTTTCTGGGGGTGGAGGCCTGGTCGAGGACCGGGCCGCGGGGACACTAAAAAGCCCCGAAATCATCTCAAGATAACCTCAAGATAACCTACGTGAATCACAATAAACAAACACAGTTGAACCAGTCAGTCTATAGAGGCAGAACCAGGAGCTGAAGTTCGACTCCCAACCCCTGACCAAGATACCAATCCCATTGTTCCCGGCCCAGACGATGTCCCCCCCCCCCCCCCCCCCCTCACCTTAAAAAGTTCAAGAAAACTTAGAAACGTTACAAAAGTTCCCAAGGAGACTTGTTCCAGAAACTTGGTGGGAGGGAAGACAGGAAGTATGAGAGAGTTAAAGTACTTAATTGACCAGGCTGGCAAGAGGTCATGTTGACATGAACACTGAACATGAGGACATGTTGACATGAACACTGAACAAGAGGTCATGTTGACATGAACACTGAACATGAGGACATGTTGGCATGAACAGAACAAGAGGACATGTTGACATGAACAGAACATGAGGACATGTTGACATCAACAGAACATGAGGACATGTTGACATGAACACTGAACATGAGGACATGTTGACATCAACAGAACATGAGGACATGTTGACTAGAACACTGAACATGAGGACATGTTGACATGAACACTGAACATGAGGACATGTTGACATGAACACTGAACAAGAGGTCATGTTGACATGAACACTGAACAAGAGGACATGTTGACATGAACACTGAACAAGAGGACATGTTGACATGAACACTGAACAAGAGGACATGTTGACATGAACACTGAACAAGAGGACATGTTGACATAAACACTGAACAAGAGGACATGTTGACATGAACACTGAACAAGAGGACATGTTGACATGAACACTGAACAAGAGGACATGTTGACAAGAACACTGAAC
>NC_091160.1:47509272-47569272 GCF_040958095.1 Procambarus clarkii | reverse complement strand
TCACTATGGCGGTGTGTCCAGTCACAGGATGAGTGGCGCTGCCCAATACTGTCACTATGGCGGTGTGTCCACTCACAGGATGAGTGACGCTGCCCAATACTGTCACTATGGCGGTGTGTCCACTCACAGGATGAGTGACGCTGCCCAATACTGTCACTATGGCGGTGTGTCCAGTCACAGCATGAGTGGCGCTGCCCAATACTGTCACTATGGCGGTGTGTCCAGTCACAGCATGAGTGGCGCTGCCCAATACTGTCACTATGGCGGTGTGTCCACTCACAGGATGAGTGACGCTGCCCAATACTGTCACTATGGTGGTGTGTCCACTCACAGGATGAGTGACGCTGCCCAATACTGTCACTATGGCGGTGTGTCCACTCACAGGATGAGTGACAATGCCCAATACTGTCACTATGGCGGTGTGTCCACTCACAGGATGAGTGACGCTGCCCAATACTGTCACTATGGCGGTGTGTCCACTCACAGGATGAGTGACAATGCCCAATACTGTCACTATGGCGGTGTGTCCAGTCACAGCATGAGTGGCGCTGCCCAATACTGTCACTATGGCGGTGTGTCCACTCACAGGATGAGTGACAATGCCCAATACTGTCACTATGGCGGTGTGTCCAGTCACAGCATGAGTGGCGCTGCCCAATACTGTCACTATGGTGGTGTGTCCACTCACAGGATGAGTGGCGCTGCCCAATACTGTCACTATGGCGGTGTGTCCACTCACAGGATGAGTGACGCTGCCCAATACTGTCACTATGGCGGTGTGTCCACTCACAGGATGAGTGACGCTGCCCAATACTGTCACTATGGCGGTGTGTCCACTCACAGGATGAGTGACGCTGCCCAATACTGTCACTATGGCGGTGTGTCCACTCACAGGATGAGTGACGCTGCCCAATACTGTCACTATGGCGGTGTGTCCACTCACAGGATGAGTGACGCTGCCCAATACTGTCACTATGGCGGTGTGTTCACTCACAGGATGAGTGGCGCTGCCCAATACTGTCACTATGGCGGTGTGTCCACTCACAGGATGAGTGACGCTGCCCAATACTGTCACTATGGCGGTGTGTCCACTCACAGGATGAGTGACGCTGCCCAATACTGTCACTATGGCGGTGTGTCCACTCACAGGATGAGTGACGCTGCCCAATACTGTCACTATGGCGGTGTGTCCACTCACAGGATGAGTGGTGCTGCCCAATACTGTCACTATGGCGGTGTGTCCACTCACAGGATGAGTGGCGCTGCCCAATACTGTCACTATGGCGGTGTGTCCACTCACAGGATGAGTGACGCTGCCCAATACTGTCACTATGGCGGTGTGTCCACTCACAGGATGAGTGACGCTGCCCAATACTGTCACTATGGCGGTGTGTCCACTCACAGGATGAGTGACGCTGCCCAATACTGTCACTATGGCGGTGTGTCCATTCACAGGATGAGTGACAATGCCCAATACTGTCACTATGGCGGTGTGTCCACTCACAGGATGAGTGACGCTGCCCAATACTGTCACTATGGCGGTGTGTCCACTCACAGGATGAGTGGCGCTGCCCAATACTGTCACTATGGCGGTGTGTCCACTCACAGGATGAGTGGTGCTGCCCAATACTGTCACTATGGCGGTGTGTCCACTCACAGGATGAGTGGTGCTGCCCAATACTGTCACTATGGCGGTGTGTCCAGTCACAGCATGAGTGACGCTGCCCAATACTGTCACTATGGCGGTGTGTCCAGTCACAGCATGAGTGACGCTGCCCAATACTGTCACTATGGCGGTGTGTCCAGTCACAGCATGAGTGACGCTGCCCAATACTGTCACTATGGCGGTGTGTCCACTCACAGCATGAGTGACGCTGCCCAATACTGTCACTATGGCGGTGTGTCCAGTCACAGCATGAGTGACGCTGCCCAATACTGTCACTATGGCGGTGTGTCCACTCACAGCATGAGTGACGCTGCCCAATACTGTCACTATGGCGGTGTGTTCACTCACAGGATGAGTGACGCTGCCCAATACTGTCACTATGGCGGTGTGTCCACTCACAGGATGAGTGACGCTGCCCAATACTGTCACTATGGCGGTGTGTCCAGTCACAGCATGAGTGACGCTGCCCAATACTGTCACTATGGCGGTGTGTCCACTCACAGGATGAGTGACGCTGCCCAATACTGTCACTATGGCGGTGTGTCCACTCACAGCATGAGTGACGCTGCCCAATACTGTCACTATGGCGGTGTGTCCACTCACAGCATGAGTGACGCTGCCCAATACTGTCACTATGGCGGTGTGTCCACTCACAGCATGAGTGACGCTGCCCAATACTGTCACTATGGCGGTGTGTCCAGTCACAGGATGAGTGGCGCTGCCCAATACTGTCACTATGGCGGTGTGTTCACTCACAGCATGAGTAAGTGAACACATGAACAGTGAACAACACAGAGAACAGCGAAGAACAGAACGGCAAAGTGTCGTCCGGAGACACTGTCGACACACCAGGAGTCGACAGCCTCCAGACACCTTCACCTTTCCCCAAAGGTGCCTGAAGCAAAGGTGCCTGAAGCAAAAGTGCGCGAAGCAAAGGTGCACGAAGCAACGGTGCCTGAAGCAACGGTGCCTGAAGCAAAGGTGCCTGAAGCAACGGTGCCTGAAGCAACGGTGCCTGAAGCAACGGTGCCTGAAGCAAAGGTGCCTGAAGCCAGCCCGTCCTCCAAACAAAGATCCAAAAGTGATTCCATGCACCCGCCAAACCCCCTGTTTATGAATGACAAACTGTTTACACACGACTCACAACTGCTGACGTTCGAACATATCCGGAACAAGTGCTTCACTGACGAATTTTGTTCGAATCACAACGCTGTAAATGCTTCACCCACGTACTACAAATACAAATAATCGCCAACAGAACCTAAACACCTAACCTAACCTAACCTAACCTAACCTAACCTAAGCCTATTTATACACAATATGCTAATATATTATAATATTAATTAATACTTGAGAAAATTCCCGTTTTGAATGAACAGCATGTTAAAATTTATGAATGCGCCTGTGGGGTTAACCGCTGGATGGAATGGACTTGAGTCGAGGACGGGTTGCTGAAGCAAAGTTTGAGGGTAATAATCCTCGTTTTCTGTACATTAGAGACAGACACTACACACTAACCTACAGAAACCTGTTACTGGCCGTACCGGAGTGTATGGAGGGCCGCCAGACATACAACTGTAGTATGATGTATGACCAGACATACAGCTGTAGTATGATGCATGACCAGACATACAACTGTAGTATGATGTATGACCAGACATACAGCTGTAGTATGATGTATGACCAGAAATACAGCTGAAGTATGATGTATGACCAGACATACAGCTGTAGTATGATGCATGACCAGACATACAGCTGTAGTATGATGTATGACCAGACATACAGCTGTAGTATGATGCATGACCAGACATACAACTGTAGTATGATGTATGACCAGACATACAGCTGTAGTATGATGCATGACCAGACATACAACTGTAGTATGATGAATGACCAGACATACAGCTGTAGTATGATGTATGACCAGAAGACATACAGCTGTAGTATGATGTATGACCAGAAGACATACAGCTGTAGTATGATACATGACCAGACATACAGCTGTAGTATGATGTATGACCAGACATACAGCTGTAGTATGATGTATGACCAGACATACAGCTGTAGTATGATGCATGACCAGACATACAGCTGTAGTATGATGCATGACCAGACATACAGCTGTAGTATGATGACCAGACATACAGCTGTAGTATGATGACCAGACATACAGCTGTAGTATGATGCATGACCAGACATACAACTGTAGTATGATGCATGACCAGACATACAGCTGTAGTATGATGCATGACCAGACATACAGCTGTAGTATGATGACCAGACATACAGCTGTAGTATGATGACCAGACATACAGCTGTAGTATGATGCATGACCAGACATACAACTGTAGTATGATGCATGACCAGACATACAGCTGTAGTATGATGACCAGACATACAGCTGTAGTATGATGACCAGACATACAGCTGTAGTATGATGCATGACCAGACATACAACTGTAGTATGATGCATGACCAGACATACAGCTGTAGTATGATGACCAGACATACAGCTGTAGTATGATGCATGACCAGAAATACAACTGTAGTATGATGCATGACCAGGCATACAGCTGTAGTATAATGTATGACCAGACATACAGCTGTAGTATGATGCATGACCAGACATACAGCTGTAGTATGATGTATGACCAGACATACAGCTGTAGTATGATGCATGACCATACAGCTGTAGTATGATGTATGACCAGAAGACATACAGCTGTAGTATGATGTATGACCAGAAGACATACAGCTGTAGTATGATGTATGACCAGACATACAGCTGTAGTATGATGTATGACCAGACATACAGCTGTAGTATGATGTATGACCAGACATACAGCTGTAGTATGATACATGACCAGACATACAGCTGTAGTATGATGCATGACCAGACATACAGCTGTAGTATGATGCATGACCAGACATACAGCTGTAGTATGATGCATGACCAGACATACAGCTGTAGTATGATACATGACCAGACATACAGCTGTAGTATGATGCATGACCAGACATACAGCTGTAGTATGATGTATGACCAGACATACAGCTGTAGTATGATACATGACCAGACATACAGCTGTAGTATGATGCATGACCAGACATACAGCTGTAGTATGATACATGACCAGACATACAGCTGTAGTATGATGTATGACCAGACATACAGCTGTAGTATGATACATGACCAGACATACAGCTGTAGTATGATGCATGACCAGACATACAGCTGTAGTATGATACATGACCAGACATACAGCTGTAGTATGATACATGACCAGACATACAGCTGTAGTATGATGACCAGACATACAACTGTAGTATGATGCATGACCAGACATACAGCTGTAGTATGATGACCAGACATACAACTGTAGTATGTATGACCAGACATACAGCTGTAGTATGATGACCAGACATACAACTGTAGTATGATACATGACCAGACATACAGCTGTAGTATGATGCATGACCAGACATACAACTGTAGTATGATGTATGACCAGACATACAGCTGTAGTATGATGCATGACCAGACATACAGCTGTAGTATGATGTATGACCAGACATACAGCTGTAGTATGATACATGACCAGACATACAGCTGTAGTATGATGCATGACCAGACATACAGCTGTAGTATGATGTATGACCAGACATACAGCTGTAGTATGATGCATGACCAGACATACAACTGTAGTATGATGCATGACCAGACATACAGCTGTAGTATGATACATGACCAGACATACAGCTGTAGTATGATGCATGACCAGACATACAGCTGTAGTATGATGTATGACCAGACATACAGCTGTAGTATGATGCATGACCAGACATACAGCTGTAGTATGATGACCAGACATACAACTGTAGTATGATGCATGACCAGACATACAGCTGTAGTATGATACATGACCAGACATACAGCTGTAGTATGATACATGACCAGACATACAGCTGTAGTATGATGTATGACCAGACATACAGCTGTAGTATGATGTATGACCAGACATACAGCTGTAGTATGATACATGACCAGACATACAGCTGTAGTATGATGACCAGACATACAACTGTAGTATGATACATGACCAGACATACAGCTGTAGTATGATGTATGACCAGACATACAGCTGTAGTATGATGTATGACCAGACATACAGCTGTAGTATGATACATGACCAGACATACAGCTGTAGTATGATGACCAGACATACAACTGTAGTATGATACATGACCAGACATACAGCTGTAGTATGATGTATGACCAGACATACAGCTGTAGTATGATGTATGACCAGACATACAGCTGTAGTACGATACATGACCAGACATACAGCTGTAGTATGATGACCAGACATACAACTGTAGTATGATACATGACCAGACATACAGCTGTAGTATGATGTATGACCAGACATACAGCTGTAGTATGATGCATGACCAGTCATACAGCTGTAGTATGATGTATGACCAGACATACAGATGTAGTATGATGCATGACCAGAAATACAGCTGTAGTATGATACATGACCAGACATACAGCTGTAGTATGATGCATGACCAGACATACAGCTGTAGTATGATGCATGACCAGACATACAGCTGTAGTATGATGTATGACCAGACATACAGCTGTAGTATGATGACCAGACATACAACTGTAGTATGATGCATGACCAGACATACAACTGTAGTATGATACATGACCAGACATACAGCTGTAGTATGATGCATGACCAGACATACAGCTGTAGTATGATGCATGACCAGACATACAGCTGTAGTATGATGACCAGACATACAACTGTAGTATGATACATGACCAGACATACAGCTGTAGTATGATGACCAGACATACAACTGTAGTATGATACATGACCAGACATACAGCTGTAGTATGATGTATGACCAGACATACAGCTGTAGTATGATGTATGACCAGACATACAGCTGTAGTATGATGTATGACCAGACATACAGCTGTAGTATGATACATGACCAGACATACAGCTGTAGTATGATGCATGACCAGACATACAGCTGTAGTATGATGACCAGACATACAGCTGTAGTATGATGCATGACCATACAGCTGTAGTATGATGACCAGACATACAGCTGTAGTATGATGCATGACCAGACATACAGCTGTAGTATAAGGTTACTTATACTACAGCTGTAGTATTGTAGTATACACATTAGTATACGCTTATTGTAGTATACACATTAGAGTATACCACAGGTATAACCAAGAGAGGCGCACCTGAGGAAGAGGTCAGCTTTAATACTCCTCTCATACTCGCTCCACTATCCCCCCCCCCCCCACATACTCCCTCTCACCTCCACATACTCAGTGGGTTTCCTCTTCCACCAGGAAGAGAAAACGTTTGGGCACGTTTCCTCTCGCCAGATACATCTGTTCACCCAGCTGTAAATAAGTACTCCGGGAGTGTTATGACCCCCACATACACCAAGTATGACTGGTGTATGCTGTGATCATACCTTAGTGTAATAGAAGGCAGTGTAGCTTAGTATCGATCTGGAATATACTATTATGTGTACACAGTATTGAATCCTGTGTATTATTGTGTATGACATGCTTTGTGTATTACTATGTATTATGTATACGTATGTGACTTGTGTATTACTGGCGCATGTACTATAGCTCTTTCATTGGTGTTAAGAGCAGTAGTGTATTGTCACTTTGTACTGATTATACTTGATATACTTAGTCTTGTGAGGAGGTGTACCAATAGGCAGGTTGTATGATCATCTCGTGTATGTTATACTTGTCTTATATTACTGTATAATTATGTATTAACGGCCGACTTGGAAAGTTCTGGAATACTAACTCACCCCCCCCCCCCCTCGTGCGTATCGGTCAGAGTCGGCGGTACCACAAAGTCTTGTAGATAGGAACTCTGATTCATTATATATCATTATATTATCTCTCGTGTGTGTTGATATATTATATCTGATATTCTCCTGGAAGGTGTATTTTGGGATACTAAATTAGTTCTATGTATACTCAAGGATTAATTGACTTGTAAATGTCGTGTTCTGAGGTGGTCACATTTTGCCCGAAGCGCTGTGCGTATTAGTGGCTTTAGGTATTGTATGTACTAACTATCTATAAATCCAACTTTGTTAATCATCTATGTAAGTACTTTTCCTGAATAAAAAATTGAATTTGAATTTGAATTTCAAGTGACGGTTTACTTGTGTCGGTTAGAGTGCGTGTCGGGGCTCTGCGCCCGGCTCAGTGCTCGCTGACTATTCAGAGAGAGAGGACACGCTGGGTCCTGCTCCCTTTTGTGTAGCATTTGTATGGTCTAATGACCTTGTAACCTATACAATGTACCCTTGTTGATGTGTGGTGATCACACTACCGGTGTACACCATTTTCGGGGGGGGAGGGAACAGGTGGTAGGTGCTATTTGGGTTTGACATATTTGGTGTGTATCTGAGGACATAGACTATTGTTGTATCCTGATATTGATCCCTCATCCACTAATTGATTTTTGTGGCACCATTGTGTACCCTGGATCTGTAGCATGCTAGAGCTAGTGTACCACTGTATTAGGGAGGACACTAGTGACAGCTAGTTCATAGGGTGAGCTCTACAGTGTATATGATGATCATTCCGAAGAGCTGTGATTAAAGCTACAGTAATATGAAACAGTGTTAGAGCAGTTTGATGTTTTACGGTGTCTTGTTTCATATGCCTCAGGTTACGCAGGCACTTACGAACGTGAACATCTTTCCTCAATCTTTGACGGCTTTGGTTACATTTATTAAACAGTTTACAAGCATGAAAACTCCTCAAACAACTGATGTTATTGTTATAAACAGCCTCCTGGTGCTTCGGAATTCATTAACTGTTTAATAATTGAAAAACAAAGCCGCCAAAGATTGAGAAAAGATGTATAGGTTCGTAAGTGCTTGCGTAACTGCTTCGTGAATCTGGCCCCAGCTCATAGTTGCCGGCTATGCTGTCGAGCAGTGAGACACGACAGCGAGTTATCCAACTGTTGTGGGCGGCAACCTGGGGAAGGCCAGTAGTAGGCCTGGGGGAAAATGTATAAATTAAACAGGCTTCCTGTCCCCGACCCCGACAGTGTGAACCAACGGCTTTTTTTACATCATATTACGATGAAGATCTAAAAATGACTACTAATAAAATTTTGATGTTTCTTTGGTTCATAATAATGCGATTTATATTATGGTTAATGAAAACCCGTTTATCTACCTGGCCATTTATGAGGGCCTAAGATGTCAATCCCTTTTGTCTAAAGTTGACAGTTAAATCCCAGCTGTCTCCTGGTTGACGTGAGTGACAGGATGGACAGTTGTTCCTATTATGGGGTGTTGCACATGCTGCTATGGCGGTGTGTCCACTCACAGGATGAGTGACGCTGCCCAATACTGTCACTATGGCGGTGTGTCCACTCACAGGATGAGTGACGCTGCCCAATACTGTCACTATGGCGGTGTGTCCACTCACAGGATGAGTGACGCTGCCCATTACTGTCACTATGGCGGTGTGTTCACTCACAGGATGAGTGACGCTGCCCAATACTGTCACTATGGCGGTGTGTCCACTCACAGGATGAGTGACGCTGCCCAATACTGTCACTATGGCGGTGTGTTCACTCACAGGATGAGTGACGCTGCCCAATACTGTCACTATGGCGGTGTGTCCACTCACAGGATGAGTGACGCTGCCCAATACTGTCACTATGGCGGTGTGTTCACTCACAGGATGAGTGACGCTGCCCAATACTGTCACTATGGCGGTGTGTCCACTCACAGGATGAGTGACGCTGCCCATTACGGTCACTATGGCGGTGTGTTCACTCACAGGATGAGTGACGCTGCCCAATACTGTCACTATGGCGGTGTGTCCACTCACAGGATGAGTGACGCTGCCCAATACTGTCACTATGGCGGTGTGTTCACTCACAGGATGAGTGACGCTGCCAAATACTGTCACTATGGCGGTGTGTCCACTCACAGGATGAGTGACGCTGCCCAATACTGTCACTATGGCGGTGTGTTCACTCACAGGATGAGTGACGCTGCCCAATACTGTCACTATGGCGGTGTGTCCACTCACAGGATGAGTGACGCTGCCCAATACTGTCACTATGGCGGTGTGTCCACTCACAGGATGAGTGACGCTGCCCATTACTGTCACTATGGCGGTGTGTTCACTCACAGGATGAGTGACGCTGCCCAATACTGTCACTATGGCGGTGTGTCCACTCACAGGATGAGTGACGCTGCCCAATACTGTCACTATGGCGGTGTGTTCACTCACAGGATGAGTGACGCTGCCCAATACTGTCACTATGGCGGTGTGTCCACTCACAGGATGAGTGACGCTGCCCAATACTGTCACTATGGCGGTGTGTTCACTCACAGGATGAGTGACGCTGCCCAATACTGTCACTATGGCGGTGTGTCCACTCACAGGATGAGTGACGCTGCCCAATACTGTCACTATGGCGGTGTGTTCACTCACAGGATGAGTGACGCTGCCCAATACTGTCACTATGGCGGTGTGTCCACTCACAGGATGAGTGACGCTGCCCAATACTGTCACTATGGCGGTGTGTCCACTCACAGGATGAGTGGCGCTGCCCAATACTGTCACTATGGCGGTGTGTTCACTCACAGGATGAGTGACGCTGACCAATACTGTCACTATGGCGGTGTGTCCACTCACAGGATGAGTGACGCTGCCCAATACTGTCACTATGGCGGTGTGTTCACTCACAGGATGAGTGGCGCTGCCCAATACTGTCACTATGGCGGTGTGTTCACTCACAGGATGAGTGACGCTGCCCAATACTGTCACTATGGCGGTGTGTCCACTCACAGGATGAGTGACGCTGCCCAATACTGTCACTATGGCGGTGTGTTCACTCACAGGATGAGTGACGCTGCCCAATACTGTCACTATGGCGGTGTGTCCACTCACAGGATGAGTGACGCTGCCCAATACTGTCACTATGGCGGTGTGTCCACTCACAGGATGAGTGACGCTGCCCAATACTGTCACTATGGCGGTGTGTTCACTCACAGGATGAGTGGCGCTGCCCAATACTGTCACTATGGCGGTGTGTCCACTCACAGGATGAGTGGCGCTGCCCAATACTGTCACTATGGCGGTGTGTTCACTCACAGGATGAGTGGCGCTGCCCAATACTGTCACTATGGCGGTGTGTCCACTCACAGGATGAGTGGCGCTGCCCAATACTGTCACTATGGCGGTGTGTCCACTCACAGGATGAGTGACGCTGCCCAATACTGTCACTATGGCGGTGTGTTCACTCACAGGATGAGTGGCGCTGCCCAATACTGTCACTATGGCGGTGTGTCCACTCACAGGATGAGTGGCGCTGCCTAATACTGTCACTATGGCGGTGTGTTCACTCACAGGATGAGTGGCGCTGCCCAATACTGTCACTATGGCGGTGTGTCCACTCACAGGATGAGTGGCGCTGCCCAGTACTGTCACTATGGCGGTGTGTTCACTCACAGGATGAGTGACGCTGCCCAATACTGTCACTATGGCGGTGTGTTCACTCACAGGATGAGTGACGCTGCCCAATACTGTCACTATGGCGGTGTGTTCACTCACAGGATGAGTGACGCTGCCCAATACTGTCACTATGGCGGTGTGTCCACTCACAGGATGAGTGACGCTGCCCAATACTGTCACTATGGCGGTGTGTCCACTCACAGGATGAGTGACGCTGCCCAATACTGTCACTATGGCGGTGTTTCCACTCACAGGATGAGTGGTGCTGCCCAATACTGTCACTATGGCGGTGTGTCCACTCACAGGATGAGTGGCGCTGCCCAATACTGTCACTATGGCGGTGTGTCCACTCACAGGATGAGTGGTGCTGCCCAATACTGTCACTATGGCGGTGTGTCCACTCACAGGATGAGTGGCGCTGCCCAATACTGTCACTATGGTGGTGTGTCCACTCACAGGATGAGTGACGCTGCCCAATACTGTCACTATGGCGGTGTGTCCACTCACAGGATGAGTGGCACTGCCCAATACTGTCACTATGGCGGTGTGTCCACTCACAGGATGAGTGGCGCTGCCCAATACTGTCACTATGGCGGTGTGTCCACTCACAGGATGAGTGGCGCTGCCCAATACTGTCACTATGGCGGTGTGTCCACTGAAAGGATGAGTGCAACCCGTTCTCGCACTTTCGTATAGTCAATACTGACTTATTAAATACGTGCATATGTGACATACTAAACATACTAGTTTACCTTGAAAAGCTTCATAGAAAACACCGACCTTACCTAACCTTCTTAGTATGTTAAGATAAGCATCTTATTGCTTAGTAATTACAACTATTACTTAACCTATAATAGGTATAGGTTAAGTAATACTTGTAATTACGAAGCAATAAGATGCTTATCTTAACATACTAAGAAGGTTAGGTAAGGTCGGTGTTTTCTATGAAGCTTTTCAAGGTAAACTAGTATGTTTAGTATGTCACATATGCACGTATTTAATAAGTCAGTATTGACTATACGAAAGTGCGAGAACGGGTTGATGAGTGACACTGCCCGAAGCCGTGACGGTGATCGTCCTGGGTAAAGAAAACACACCAGCCGTGACGGTGATCGTCCTGGGTAAAGAAAACACACCAGCCGTGACGGTGATCGTCCTGGGTAAAGAAAACACACCAGCCGTGACGGTGATCGTCCTGGGTAAAGAACACACACCAGCCGTGACGGTGATCGTCCTGGGTAAAGAACACACACCAGCCGTGACGGTGATCGTCCTGGGTAAAGAAAACACACCAGCCGTGACGGTGATCGTCCTGGGTAAAGAACACACACCAGCCGTGACGGTGATCGTCCTGGGTAAAGAACACACACCAGCCGTGACGGTGATCGTCCTGGGTGAAGAACACACCAGCCGTGAAGGTGATCGTCCTGGACAAAGAACACACACCTGCCGCCCCGACAGTGTTGCCACACACTCGGCCACCTCACACCCTCACCCCGCGGCCAAATTATTATTCATTTTTCCTAAAATGATGAACAAATTTGTTCATTAAACTAATACCAAAGTTACAACTTGCCTCAATATATACACCCGCCAGGTTATATACTCTGAAGCAATATATAAACATTTCTGATTTGTATACTTATTTTGTAGTTTGTGGGAATACCTGACGTTTATTGATGGGGGAGGCTAGCACGGCCACTGTGTACAGCCCTGTGGTCTAACTGTCCCCCCCCGGGGTCTACCTGTCCCCCCCCCGGGGTCTACCAGTCCCCATCCTGGGGTCTACCAGTCCCCCCCGGGGTCTACCAGTCCACCCCCCGGGGTCTACCAGTCCCCCCAGGGTCTCCCAGTCCCCCCCAGGGTCTACCAGTCCTCCCCGGGGTCTACCAGTCCCCCCCGGGGTCTACCAGTCCCCCCCAGGGTCTACCTGTCCCCCCGGGGTCTACCTGTCCCCTCGGGGTCTACCTGTCCCCCCGGGGTCTACCAGTCCCCCCGAGGTCTACCTGTCCCCCCGAGGTCTACCTGTCCCCCCGGGGTCTACCTGTCCCCCCGGGGTCTACCTGTCCCCCCGGGGTCTACCTGTCCCCCCGGGGTCTACCTGTCCCCCCGGGGTCTACCTGTCCCCCCGGGGTCTACCTGTCCCCCCGGGGTCTACCTGTCCCCCCGAGGTCTACCTGTCCCCCCGGGGTCTACCTGTCCCCCCGGGGTCTACCTGTCCCCCCGGGGTCTACCTGTCCCCCCGGGGTCTACCTGTCCCCCCGGGGTCTACCTGTCCCCCCGGGGTCTACCTGTCCCCCCGGGGTCTACCTGTCCCCCCGAGGTCTACCTGTCCCCCCGAGGTCTACCTGTCCCCCCGAGGTCTACCTGTCCCCCCGAGATCTACCTGTCCCCCCGAGATCTACCTGTCCCCCCGAGGTCTACCTGTCCCGAGGTCTACCTGTCCCCCCGGGGTCTACCTGTCCCCCCGAGGTCTACCTGTCCCCCCGAGGTCTACCTGTCCCGAGGTCTACCTGTCCCCCCGGGGTCTACCTGTCACCCCGAGGTCTACCTGTCCCCCCGGGGCCAACCTGTCCCCCCGGGGTCTACCTATCCCCCTGGGTCTACCTGTCCCCCCGGGGTCTACCTCTCCCCCGGGGGTCTACCTCTCCCCCGGGGGTCTACCTCTCCCTCGGAGGTCTACCTATCCCCCGGGGTCTACCTATCCCCCGGGGTCTAACCTATCCCCGGGGTCTACCTGTCCCCCCTGGGGTCTACCTGTCCCCCCTGGGGTCTACCTGTCCCCCCCCGGGATCTACCTGTCCCCCCGGGGTCTACCTGTCCCCCCGGGGTCTACCTGTCCCCCCGGGGTCTATCTGTCCCCCCCCCGGGCTCAATCTATCCCCTACTCTTGGATCCCGCCTTTCCAGCCATCGGTTGTTTACAGCAATGACTCCTGTCCCATTTCCCTATCATACCAGGTTTTAAAATTATGAATAGAGTTTGCTTCCACAACCTGTTCCTGAAGTGCATTCCATTTTTCCACTACTCTCACGCTAAAAGAAAACTTCCTAACATCTCTGTGACTCGTCTGAGTTTCAAGCTTCCATCCATGTCCCCTCGTTCTGTTACTATTCCGTGTGAACATTTCGTCTATTTCCACTTTGTCAATTCCCGTGAGTATTTTATACGTTCCTATCATAACCCCCCTCTCCCTTCTTTTTTTCTAGTGTCGAAAGGCTCAGTTCCTTCAGGCGCTCTTCATATCCCATCCCTCGTTACTCTGGGACAAGCCTCTTCGCAATCTTCTGAAACTTTTCCAGTCCCCTTATGCGTTTCTTCTGGTGGGGACTCCAAGATGGCGCGGCATACACTAAGACTGGTCTCACGTAGGCAGTGTATATCACTGTGAATGCCATCTTCCTTAGGCTTGTGAATGATGTTTTAACTTTTGCTAGCGTAGCGGCTGTCGTTATCCTATTTGTGTGTCCCTCAGGAGTTATTTTTGGTGATACGGCCACTCCCAGGTCCCTTTCTCGAATCCTCCCAGGAAGGTAACTAAGTAATTACCAATAGAAGGCACCAAGCCGGGGAGGCAACGTGCCACCGTCCAATGTGCGGGGTAACCATAGGACGCTAAATATCACCAAGGATGCCAATACGAGAACAACAGTGTATAAGGTGAAGGACATCAAAGGTATTGAGTCACCAAGGATACTATCTAGGGACAAGTGACCGCGAGGGACGGTCGGGGAGCAACACACACACACGTCCTGGAAGTACGGACATTCAACAAGGATATGCCCGACCGCTACACACTGACCCAGGACCACTACCACCACTACACACTGACCCAGGACTACTACCATCCCCCTACACACTGACCCAAGACCACTACCACCCCTACACACTGACCCAGGACCGCTACCACCCCTACACACTGCCCAGGACCACTACCACCACTATACACTGACCCAGGCCCACTACCACCCCTACACACTGACCCAGGACCACTACCACCCCTACACACTGACCCAGGACCACTACCACCACTACACACTGACCCAGGACCACTACCACCCCTACACACTGACCCAGGACCACTACCACCCCTACACACTGACCCAGGACCGCTACCATCCCTACACACTGACCCAGGACCACTACCACCCCTACACACTGACCCAGGACCACTACCACCCCTACACACTGACCCAGGACCACTACCACCACTACACACTGACCCAGGACCACTACCACCCCTACACACTGACCCAGGACCACTACCACCACTACACACTGACCCAGGACCACTACCACCCCTACACACTGCCCCAGGACCACTACCACCACTACACACTGACCCAGGACCACTACCACCCCTACACACTGACCCAGGACCGCTACCATCCCTACACACTGACCCAGGACACTACCACCCCTACACACTGACCCAGGACCACTACCACCACTACACACTGACCCAGGACCACTACCACCACTACACACTGACCCAGGACCACTACCACCCCCTACACACTGACCAGGACCACTACCACCCCTACACACTGACCCAGGACCACTACCACCCTACACACTGACCCAGGACCACTACCACCCTACACACTGACCAGGACCACTACCACCTACACACTGACCCAGGACCACTACCACCACTACACACTGACCCAGGACCACTACCACCCTACACACTGACCCAGGACCACTACCCCCTACACACTGACCCAGGACCACTACCACCCTACACACTGACCAGGACCACTACCCCCTACACACTGACCCAGGACCACTACCACCCCTACACACTGACCCAGGACCACTACCACCCTACACACTGACCAGGACCACTACCACCCCTACACACTGACCAGGACCACTACCACCCCTACACACTGACCCAGGACCACTACCACCCTACACACTGACCCAGGACCACTACCACCCTACACACTGACCCAGGACCACTACCACCCTACACACTGACCCAGGACCACTACCACCCTACACACTGACCCAGGACCATACCACCCTACACACTGACCCAGGACCACTACCACCCTACACACTGACCCAGGACCACTACCACCCTACACACTGACCCAGGACCACTACCACCCTACACACTGACCCAGGACCACTACCACCCTACACACTGACCAGGACCACTACCACCCTACACACTGACCCAGGACCACTACCACCCTACACACTGACCAGGACCACTACACCCCTACACACTGACCCAGGACCACTACCACCCTACACACTGACCCAGGACCACTACCACCCCTACACACTGACCCAGGACCACTACCACCCTACACACTGACCCAGGACCACTACCACCCTACACACTGACCCAGGACCACTACCACCCTACACACTGACCCAGGACCACTACCACCCCTACACACTGACCCAGGACCACTACCACCTACACACTGACCCAGGACCACTACCCCCTACACACTGACCCAGGACCACTACCCACTACACACTGACCAGGACCACTACACCCCTACACACTGACCAGGACACTACCACCCCTACACACTGACCCAGGACCACTACCACCCCTACACACTGACCCAGGACCACTACCACCCCTACACACTGACCCAGGACCACTACCACCACTACACACTGACCCAGGACCACTACCACCTACACACTGACCCAGGACCACTACCACCCTACACACTGACCCAGGACCTACCACCCTACACACTGACCCAGGACCACTACCACCCCTACACACTGACCCAGGACCACTACCACCCTACACACTGACCCAGGACCACTACCACCTACACACTGACCCAGGACCACTACCACCCCTACACACTGACCCAGGACCACTACCACCCCTACACACTGACCCAGGACCACTACCCCCCTACACACTGACCCAGGACCACTACCACTACACACTGACCCAGGACCACTACCACCCCTACACCTGACCAGGACCACTACCACCCTACACACTGACCCAGGACCACTACCACCCCTACACACTGACCCAGGACCACTACCACCCCTACACACTGACCCAGGACCACTACCACCCCTACACACTGACCCAGGACCACTACCACCCCTACACACTGACCCAGGACCACTACCACCCCTACACACTGACCCAGGACCACTACCACCACTACACACTGACCCAGGACCACTACCACCCTACACACTGACCCAGGACCACTACCACCACTACACACTGACCCAGGACCACTACCACCCCTACACACTGACCCAGGACCACTACCACCCCTACACACTGACCCAGGACCACTACCACCCTTACGAACTGACCCAGGACCACTACCTCCCCTACACACTGACCCAGGACCACTACCACCCCTACACACTGACCCAGGACCACTACCACCCCTACACACTGACCCAGGACCACTACCACCCCTACACACTGACCCAGGACCACTACCACCCCTACACACTGACCCAGGATCACTACCACCACTACACACTGACCCAGGACCACTACCACCACTACACACTGACCCAGGACCACTACCACCCCTACACACTGACCCAGGACCACTACCACCACTACACACTGACCAGGACCACTACCACCTACACACTGACCCAGGACCACTACCACCCCTAACACACTGACCCAGGACCACTACCACCCTACACACTGACCCAGGACCACTACCACCCTACACACTGACCCAGGACCACTACCACCCTACACACTGACCCAGGACCACTACCACCTACACACTGACCCAGGACCACTACCACCCTACACACTGACCCAGGACCACTACCACCCTACACACTGACCCAGGACCACTACCACCCCTACACACTGACCCAGGACCACTACCACCCCTACACACTGACCCAGGACCACTAACCACTACACACTGACCCAGGACCACTACCACCCTACACACTGACCCAGGACCACTACCACCACTACACACTGACCCAGGACCACTACCACCCCTACACACTGACCCAGGACCACTACCACCCTACACACTGACCCAGGACCACTACCACCCCTACACACTGACCCAGGACCACTACCACCCTACACACTGACCCAGGACCACTACCACCCTACACACTGACCCAGGACCACTACCACCACTACACACTGACCCAGGACCACTACCACTCCTACACACTGACCCAGGACCACTACCACCCCTACACACTGACCCAGGACCACCCATACACACTGACCCAGGACCACTACCACCCCTACACACTAACCCAGGACCACTACCACCCTACACACTGACCCAGGACCACTACCACCCCTACACACTGACCCAGGACCACCCCTACACACTGACCCAGGACCACTACCACTCCTACACACTAACCCAGGACCACTACCACCCCTACACACTGACCCAGGACCACTACCACCCCCTACACACTGACCCAGGACCACTACCACCCATACACACTGACCCAGGACCACTACCACCTACACACTGACCAGGACCACTACCACCCCTACACACTGACCCAGGACCCTACACCCCTACACACTGACCCAGGACCACTACCACCCTACACACTGACCCAGACCACTACCACCCCTACACACTGACCCAGGACCACTACCACCCCTACACACTGACCCAGGACCACTACCACCCTACACACTGACCCAGGACCACTACCACCCCTACACACTGACCCAGGACCACTACCACCCCTACACACTGACCCAGGACCACTACCACCCTACACACTGACCCAGGACCACTACCACCCCTACACACTGACCCAGGACCACTACCACCCCTACACACTGACCCAGGACCACTACCACCCTACACACTGACCCAGGACCACTACCACCCCTACACACTGACCCAGGACCACTACCCCCCTACACACTGACCCAGGACCACTACCACCCTACACACTGACCCAGGACCACTACCACCCTACACACTGACCCAGGACCACTACCACCCCTACACACTGACCCAGGACCACTACCACCCTACAACTGACCCAGGACCACTACCGACCACTACACACTGACCCAGGACCACTACCACCCCTACACACTGACCCAGGACCACTACCACACCCCTACACACTGACCCAGGACCACTACCACCCCTACACACTGACCCAGGACCACTACACCCTTAAGTCACTGACCCAGGACCACTACCACCCACTACACACTGACCCAGGACCACTACCACCCCTACACACTGACCCAGGACCACTACCACCCCTACAGCACTGACCCAGGACCACTACCACCCTACACACTGACCCAGGACCACTACCACCCCTACACACTGACCCAGGACCACTACCACCCTACCACTGACCCAGGACCACTACCACCCTACACACTGACCCAGGACCACTACCACCCCTACACACTGACCCAGGACCCTACCACCCTACACACTGACCCAGGACCACTACCACCCCTACACACTGACCCAGGACCACTACCACCCACTACACACTGACCCAGGACCATACCACTCACTACACACTGACCCAGGACCCTACCACCCCCTACACACTGACCCAGGACCACTACCACCTACACACTGACCCAGGACCACTACCACCCCTACACACTGACCCAGGACCACTACCACCACTACACCTGACCCAGGACCACTACCACCACTACACACTGACCCAGGACCACTACCACCCCTACACACTGACCCAGGACCACTACCACCCCTACAACACTGACCCAGGACCACTACCACCACTACACACTGACCCAGGACCACTACCTACACTACACCTGACCCCGGACCACTACCACCCTACACACTGACCCAGGACCACTACCACTACACACTGACCCAGGACCATACCACCCTACACACTGACCCAGGACCACTACCACCCCTACACACTGACCCAGGACCACTACCACCCTACACTGACCCAGGACCACTACCCCCTACACACTGACCCAGGACCACTACCACCCTACACACTGACCCAGGACCACTACCACCCTACACACTGACCCAGGACCACTACCACCCCTACACACTGACCCAGGACCACTACCACCCTACACACTGACCCAGGACCACTACCACCCTACACACTGACCCAGGACCACTACCACCACTACACACTGACCCAGGACCACTACCACCCCTACACACTGACCCAGGACCACTACCACCCTACACACTGACCCAGGACCACTACCACCCTACACACTGACCCAGGACCACTACCACCCCTACACACTGACCCAGGACCACTACCACCCCCTACACACTGACCCAGGACCACTACCACCACTACACACTGACCCAGGACCACTACCACCCCTACACACTGACCCAGGACCACTACCACCCCTACACACTGACCCAGGACCACTACCACCACTACACACTGACCCAGGACCACTACCACCACTACACACTGACCCAGGACCACTACCACCCCTACACACTGACCCAGGACCACTACCACCCCTACACACTGACCCAGGACCACTACCACCCCTACACACTGACCCAGGACCACTACCACCCCTACACACTGACCCAGGACCACTACCACCCTACACACTGACCCAGGACCACTACCACCCTACACACTGACCCAGGACCACTACCACCCTACACACTGACCCAGGACCACTACCACCTACACACTGACCCAGGACCACTACCACCCCTACACACTGACCCAGGACCACTACCACCCTACACACTGACCCAGGACCACTACCACCCCTACACACTGACCCAGGACCACTACCACCCTACACACTGACCCAGGACCACTACCACCCCTACACACTGACCCAGGACCACTACCACCTACACACTGACCCAGGACCACTACCACCCCTACACACTGACCCAGGACCACTACCACCCTACACACTGACCCAGGACCACTACCACCCCTACACACTGACCCAGGACCACTACCACCCTACACACTGACCCAGGACCACTACCACCCTACACACTGACCCAGGACCACTACCACCCTACACACTGACCCAGGACCACCCACTACACACTGACCCAGGACCACTACCACCCTACACACTGACCCAGGACCACTACCACCCTACACACTGACCCAGGACCACTACCACCCCTACACACTGACCCAGGACCACCCCTACACACTGACCCAGGACCACTACCACCCTACACACTGACCCAGGACCACTACCACCCCTACACACTGACCCAGGACCACTACCACCCCTACACACTGACCCAGGACCACTACCACCCACACACTGACCCAGGACCACTACCACCTACACACTGACCCAGGACCACTACCACCCTACACACTGACCCAGGACCACCACCTACACACTGACCCAGGACCACTACCACCCCTACACACTGACCCAGGACCACTACACACCCTACACACTGACCCAGGACCACTACCACCACTACACACTGACCCAGGACCACTACACCCTACACACTGACCCAGGACCACTACCACCCCTACACACTGACCCAGGACCACTACCACCACTACACACTGACCCAGGACCACTACCACCATACACACTGACCCAGGACCACTACCACCACTACACACTGACCCAGGACCACTACCACCCTACACACTGACCCAGGACCACTACCACCCCTACACACTGACCCAGGACCACTACCACCCCTACACACTGACCCAGGACCACTACCACCCCTACACACTGACCCAGGACCACTACCACCCACTACACACTGACCCAGGACCACTACCACCCTACACACTGACCCAGGACCACTACCACCCCTACACACTGACCCAGGACCACCCCTACACACTGACCCAGGACCACTACCACCCCTACACACTGACCCAGGACCACTACCACCCACTACACACTGACCCAGGACCACTACCACCCTACACACTGACCCAGGACCACTACCACCCCTACACACTGACCCAGGACCACTACCACCCTACACACTGACCCAGGACCACTACCACTACACACTGACCCAGGACCACTACCACCCTACACACTGACCCAGGACCACTACCACCACTACACACTGACCCAGGACCACTACCACCTACACACTGACCCAGGACCACTACCACCCCTACACACTGACCCAGGACCACTACCACCCCTACACACTGACCAGGACCACTACCACCCCTACACACTGACCCAGGACCACTACCACCCCTACACACTGACCCAGGACCACTACCACCCCTACACACTGACCCAGGACCACTACCACCCCTACACACTGACCCAGGATCACTACCACCCCTACACACTGACCCAGGACCACTACCACCCCTACACACTGACCCAGGACCACTACCACCCTTACGAACTGACCCAGGACCACTACCACCACTACACACTGACCCAGGACCACTACCACCTACACACTGACCCAGGACCACTACCACCCCTACACACTGACCCAGGACCACTACCACCCCTACACACTGACCCAGGACCACTGCCACCACTACACACTGACCCAGGACCACTACCACCCCCTACACACTGACCCAGGACCACTACCACCCCTACACACTGACCCAGGACCACTACCACCACTACACACTGACCCAGGACCACTACCACCCCTACACACTGACCCAGGACCACTACCACCCCTACACACTGACCCAGGACCACTACCACCCCTACACACTGACCCAGGATCACTACCACCCCTACACACTGACCCAGGACCACTACATCCACTACACACTGACCCAGGACCACTACCACCACTACACACTGACCCAGGACCACTACCACCACTACACACTGACCCAGGACCACTACCACCCCTACACACTGACCCAGGACCACTACCACCCCTACACACTGACCAGGACCACTACCACCCTACACACTGACCCAGGACCACTACCACCCCTACACACTGACCCAGGACCACTACCACCCCTACACACTGACCCAGGACCACTACCACCCCCTACACACTGACCCAGGACCACTACCACCCCTACTACACACTGACCCAGGACCACTACCACCTACACACTGACCCAGGACCACTACCACCCACTACACACTGACCCAGGACCACTACCACCCCTACGCACTGACCCAGGACCCTACCACCCCTACACACTGACCCAGGACCACTACCACCCCCTACACACTGACCCAAGACCACTACCACCCCTACACACTGACCCAGGACCACTACCACGCACTACACACTGACCCAGGACCACTACCACTCCTACACACTGACCCAGGACCACTACCACCCCCTACACACTGACCCAGGACCACCCCTACACACTGACCCAGGACCACCACCACCACTACACACTGACCCAGGACCACTACCACTCCTACACACTGACCCAGGACCACTACCACCACTACACACTGACCCAGAACCACTACCACCCCTACACACTGACCAGGACCAGTACCACCCCTACACACTGACCCAGGATCACTACCACCCACTACACACTGACCCAGGATCACTACCACCACTACACACTGACCCAGGACCACTACCACCACTACACACTGACCCAGGACCACTTCCACCACTACACACTGACCCAGGACCACTACCACCCCTACACACTGACCCAGGACCACTACCACCCCCTACACACTGACCCAGGACCACTACCACCCCTACACACTGACCCAGGACCACTACCACCCCTACACACTGACCCAGGACCACTACCACCCCTACACACTGCCCCAGGACCACTACCACCCCCTACACACTGACCCAGGACCACTACCACCCACTACACACTGACCCAGGACCACTACCACTCCTACACACTGACCCAGGACCACTACCACCCCTACACACTGACCCAGGACCACCCCTACACACTGACCCAGGACCACTACCACCCCTACACACTAACCCAGGACCACTACCACCCCTACACACTGACCCAGGACCACTACAACCCCCTACACATTGACCCAGGACCACTACCACCCACTACACACTGACCCAGGACCACTACCACTCCTACACACTGACCCAGGACCACTACCACCCCTACACACTGACCCAGGACCACTACCACCCTTACGAACTGACCCAGGACCACTACCACCACTACACACTGACCCAGGACCACTAACACCACTACACACTGACCCAGGACCACTACCACCCCTACACACTGACCCAGGACCACTACCACCACTACACACTGACCCAGGACCACTACCACCATTACACACTGACCCAGGACCACTACCACCACTACACACTGACCCAGGACCACTACCACCCCTACACACTGACCCAGGACAACTACCACCCCTACGCACTGACCCAGGACCACTACCACCCCTACACACTGACCCAGGACCACTACCACCCCCTACACACTGACCCAGGACCACTACCACCCACTACACACTGACCCAGGACCACTACCACTCCTACACACTGACCCAGGACCACTACCACCCCCTACACACTGACCCAGGACCACCCCTACACACTGACCCAGGACCACTACCACCCCTACACACTGACCCAGGACAACTACCACCCACTACACACTGACCCAGGACCACTACCACTCCTACACACTGACCCAGGACCACTACCACCCCCTACACACTGACCCAGGACCACTACCACCACTACACACTGACCCACGACCACTACCACCACTACACACTGACCCAGGACCACTACCACCACTACACACTGACCCAGGACCACTACCACCACTACACACTTACCCAGGACCACTACCACCCCTACACACTGACCCAGGACCACTACCACCCCTACACACTGACCCAGGACCACTACCACCCCTACACACTGACCCAGGACCACTACCACCCCCTACACACTGACCAAGGACCACTACCACCCCTACACACTGACCCAGGACCACTACCACCCCTACACACTGACCCAGGATCACTACCACCCCTACACACTGACCCAGGACCACTACCACCACTACACACTGACCCAGGGCCACTACCACCCCCTACACACTGACCCAGGACCACCCCTACACACTGACCCAGGACCACTACCACCCCCTACACACTGACCCAGGACCACTACCACCCCCTACACACTGACCCAGGACCACTACCACCCCTACACACTGACCCAGGACCACTACCACCCCTACACACTGACCCAGGACCACTACCACCCCTACACACTGACCAGGACCACTACCACCCACTACACACTGACCCAGGACACTACCACCCCTACACACTGACCCAGGACCACTACCACCCCTACACACTGACCCAGGACCACTACCACCACCTACACACTGACCCAGGACCACTACACCCTTACACACTGACCCAGGACCACTACCACCCTACACACTGACCCAGGACCACTACCACCCCTACACACTGACCCAGGACCACTACCACCCCTACACACTGACCAGGACCACTACCACCCCTACACACTGACCCAGGACCACTACCACCCCCTACACACTGACCCAGGACCACTACCACCCCTACACACTGACCCAGGACCACTACCACCCCTACACACTGACCCAGGACCACTACCACCCCTACACACTAACCCAGGACCACTACCACCCCTACACACTGACCCAGGACCACTACCACCCCTACACACTGACCCAGGACCACTACCACCCACTACACACTGACCCAGGACCACTACCACCTCCTACACACTGACCCAGGACCACTACCACCCCCTACACACTGACCCAGGACCACTACCACCCCTACACACTGACCCAGGACCACTACCACCCCTACACACTGACCCAGGACCACTACCACCCTTACGAACTGACCCAGGACCACTACCACCACTACACACTGACCCAGGACCACTACACCACTACACACTGACCCAGGACCACTACCACCCCTACACACTGACCCAGGACCACTACCACCACTACACACTGACCCAGGACCACTACCACCACTACACACTGACCCAGGACCACTACCACCACTACACACTGACCCAGGACCACTACCACCCCTACACACTGACCCAGGACAACTACCACCCCTACACACTGACCCAGGACCACTACCACCCCTACACACTGACCCAGGACCACTACCACCCCTACACACTGACCCAGGACCACTACCACCCCCTACACACTGACCCAGGACCACTACCACTCCTACACACTGACCCTAGGACCACTACCACCCCCTACACACTGACCCAGGACCCACTACCACCCCTACAACACTGACCCAGGACCACTACCACCCCTACCACACTGACCCAGGGACCCACTACCACCACTACACACTGACCAGGACCACTACCACCCCTACACACTGACCCAGGACCACTACCACCCCTACACACTGACCCAGGACCACTACCACCACTACACACTGACCCAGGACCACTACCACCACTACACACTGACCCAGGACCACTACCACCCCTACACACTGACCCAGGACCACTACCACCCCTACACACTGACCCAGGACCACTACCACCCCTACACACTGACCCAGGACCACTACCACCCACTACACACTTGACCCAGGATCACTACCACCCACTACACACTG
The DNA here is from genome assembly GCF_040958095.1 of Procambarus clarkii. Classification (NCBI taxonomy): domain Eukaryota; kingdom Metazoa; phylum Arthropoda; class Malacostraca; order Decapoda; family Cambaridae; genus Procambarus; species Procambarus clarkii. The sequence continues at coordinate 47,542,452 of NC_091160.1, read as the reverse complement.
ACCCAGGACCACTACCACCCCTACACACTGACCCAGGACACTACCACCTCCTACAGCACTGACCCAGGACCACTACCACCCCCTACACACTGACCCAGGACCACTACCACCCTACACACTGACCCAGGACCACTACCACCCCTACACACTGACCCAGGACCACTACCACCCCTACACACTGACCCAGGACCACTACCACCCCTACACACTGACCCAGGACCACTACCACCCCTACACACTGACCCAGGACCACTACCACCACTACACACTGACCCAGGACCACTACCACCACTACACACTGACCCAGGACCACTACCACCCCTACACACTGAACCCAGGACCACTACCACCCTACACACTGACCCTAGGACCACTACCACCACTACACACTGACCCAGGACCACTACCACCCACTACACACTTGACCCAGGACCACTACCACCCCTACACACTGACCAGGACCACTACCACCACTACACACTGACCCAGGACACTACCAACCCCTACACACTGACCCAGGACCACTACCACCCACTACACACTGACCCAGGACCACTACCACCCCTACACACTGACCCAGGACCACTACCACCCCCTACACCTGACCCAGGACCACTACCACCCCTACACACTGACCCAGGACCACTACCACCCCTACACACTGACCAGGACCACTACACCCTACACACTGACCCAGGACCACTACCACCCCACTACACACTGACCCAGGACCACTACCACCACTACACACTGACCCAGGACCACTACCACTCTACAACCACTGACCCAGGACCACTACCACCCCTAACACACTGACCCGGACACTCACCCCTACACACTGACCCAGGACCACTACCACCCCCTACACACTGACCCAGGACCACTACCACCCCCCTACACACTGACCCAGGACCACTACAACCCCCTACACACTGACCAGGACCACTACCACCCACTACACACTGACCCAGGACCACTACCACTCCTACACACTGACCCAGGACCACTACCACCCCTACACACTGACCCAGGACCACCCCTACACACTGACCCAGGACCACTACCACCTACCACACACTGACCCAGGACCACTACCACCCTACACACTGACCCAGGACCACTACCACCCTACACACTGACCCAGGACCACTACCACCCCTACACACTGACCCAGGACCACTACCACCCCTACACACTGACCCAGGACCACTACCACCCTACACACTGACCCAGGACCACTACCACCACTACACACTGACCCAGGACCACTACCACCCCTACACACTGACCCAGGACCACTACCACCCTACACACTGACCCAGGACCACTACCACCCCTACACACTGACCCAGGACCACTACCACCCTACACACTGACCCAGGACCACTACCACCACTACACACTGACCCAGGACCACTACCACCCCTACACACTGACCCAGGACCACTACCACCCCTACACACTGACCCAGGACCACTACCACCCTACACACTGACCCAGGACCACTACCACCCCTACACACTGACCCAGGACCACTACCACCCCTACACACTGACCCAGGACCACTACCACCCCTACACACTGACCCAGGACCACTACCACCACTACACACTGACCCAGGACCACTACCACCACTACACACTGACCCAGGACCACTACCACCACTACACACTGACCCTAGGACCACTACCACCACTACACACTGACCCAGGACCACTACCACCCCTACACACTGACCCAGGACCACTACCACCCCTACACACTGACCCAGGACCACTACCACCCCTACACACTGACCCAGGACCACTACCACCCCTACACACTGACCCAGGACCACTACCACCCCTACACACTGACCCAGGACCACTACCACCCCCTACACACTGACCCAGGACCACTACCACCCCTACACACTGACCCAGGACCACTACCACCACTACACACTGACCCAGGACCACTACCACCCCTACACACTGACCCAGGACCACTACCACCCCCTACACACTGACCCAGGACCACTACCACCACTACACACTGACCCCAGGACCACTACCACCATTACACACTGAACCCAGGACCACTACCACCACTACACACTGACCCAGGACCACTACCACCCCTACACACTGACCCAGGACACTACCACCCCTACACACTGACCCAGGACCACTACCACCCCTACACACTGACCCAGGACCACTACCACCCCCTACACACTGACCCAGGACCACTACCAGCACCTACACACTGACCCAGGACCACTACCACCCCCTACACACTGACCCAGGACCACTACCACCCCTACACACTGACCCAGGACCACTACCACTCCTACACACTGACCCAGGACCACTACCACCCCCTACACACTGACTCCAGGACCACTACCACCCCTACACACTGAACCCAGGACCACTACCACCCCTACACACTGACCCAGGACCACTACCACCCCTACACACTGACCCAGGACCACTACCACCCACTACACACTGACCCAGGACACTACCACTCCTACACACTGACCCAGGACCACTACCACCCCTACACACTGACCCAGGACCACTACCACCACTACACACTGACCCAGGACCACTACCACCCTACACACTGACCCAGGACCACTACCACCACTACACACTGACCCAGGACCACTACCACCCTACACACTGACCCAGGACCACTACCACCCACTACACACTGACCCAGGACCACTACCACCCCTACACACTGACCCAGGACCACTACCACCCCTACACACTGACCCAGGACCACTACCACCCCTACACACTGACCCAGGACCACTACCACCCCTACACACTGACCCAGGACCACTACCACCCCTACACACTGACCCAGGACCACTACCACCCCTACACACTGACCCAGGACCACTACCACCCCTACACACTGACCCAGGACCACTACCACCACTACACACTGACCCAGGACCACTACCACCCCTACACACTGACCCAGGACACTACCACCCTACACACTGACCCAGGACCACTACCACCCCTACACACTGACCCAGGACCACTACCACCCCTACACACTGACCCAGGACCACTACCACCCCCTACACACGGTCCAGGACCACTACCACCCACTACACACTGACCCAGGACCACTACCACTCCTACACACTGACCCAGGACCACTACCACCCCCTACACACTGACCCAGGACCACCCCTACACACTGACCCAGGACCACTACCACCCCTACACACTGACCCAGGACCACTACCACCCTTACGAACTGACCCAGGACCACTACCACCACTACACACTGACCCAGGACCACTACCACCACTACACACTGACCCAGGACCACTACCACCCCCTACACACTGACCCAGGACCACTACCACCCCTACACACTGACCCAGGACCACTACCACCACTACACACTGACCCAGGACCACTACCACCCCCTACACACTGACCCAGGACCACTACCACCCCCTACACACTGACCCAGGACCACTACCACCACTACACACTGACCCAGGACCACTACCACCCCTACACACTGACCCAGGACCACTACCACCCCTACACACTGACCCAGGACCACTACCACCCCCTACACACTGACCCAGGATCACTACCACCCCCTACACACTGACCCAGGACCACTACCACCACTACACACTGACCCAGGACCACTACCACCCCTACACACTGACCCAGGACCACTACCACCACTACACACTGACCCAGGACCACTACCACCCCTACACACTGACCCAGGACCACTACCACCCCCTACACACTGACTCAGGACCACTACCACCCCTACACACTGACCCAGGACCACTACCACCCCTACGCACTGACCCAGGACCACTACCACCCCTACACACTGACCCAGGACCACTACCACCCCCTACACACTGACCCAGGACCACTACCACCCACTACACACTGACCCAGGACCACTACCACTTCTACACACTGACCCAGGACCACTACCACCCACTACACACTGACCCAGGACCACTACCACCCCTACGCACTGACCCAGGACCACTACCACCCCTACACACTGACCCAGGACCACTACCACCCCCTACACACTGACCCAGGACCACTACCACCCCCTACACACTGACCCAGGACCACTACCACGCACTACACACTGACCCAGGACCACTACCACTCCTACACACTGACCCAGGACCACTACCACCCCCTACACACTGACCCAGGACCACCCCTACACACTGACCCAGGACCACCCCTACACACTGACCCAGGACCACCACCACCACTACACACTGACCCAGGACCACTACCACCCCTACACACTGACCCAGGACCACTACCACCCCTACACACTGACCCAGGACCACTACCACCCCTACACACTGACCCAGGACCACTACCACCCCCTACACACTGACCCAGGACCACTACCACCACTACACACTGACCCAGGACCACTACCACCCCTACACACTGACCCAGGACCACTACCACCACTACACACTGACCCAGGACCACTACCACCACTACACACTGACCCAGGACCACTACCACCCCCTACACACTGACTCAGGACCACTACCACCCCTACACACTGACCCAGGACCACTACCACCCCTACGCACTGACCCAGGACCACTACCACCCCTACACACTGACCCAGGACCACTACCACCCCCTACACACTGACCCAGGACCACTACCACCCACTACACACTGACCCAGGACCACTACCACTTCTACACACTGACCCAGGACCACTACCACCCACTACACACTGACCCAGGACCACTACCACCCCTACGCACTGACCCAGGACCACTACCACCCCTACACACTGACCCAGGACCACTACCACCCCCTACACACTGACCCAGGACCACTACCACCCCCTACACACTGACCCAGGACCACTACCACGCACTACACACTGACCCAGGACCACTACCACTCCTACACACTGACCCAGGACCACTACCACCCCCTACACACTGACCCAGGACCACCCCTACACACTGACCCAGGACCACCCCTACACACTGACCCAGGACCACCACCACCACTACACACTGACCCAGGACCACTACCACCCCTACACACTGACCCAGGACCACTACCACCCCTACACACTGACCCAGGACCACTACCACCCCTACACACTGACCCAAGACCACTACCACCCCCTACACACTGACCCAGGACCACTACCACTCCTACACACTGACCCAGGACCACTACCACCCCCTACACACTGACCCAGGACCACCCCTACACACTGACCCAGGACCACTACCACCCCCTACGCACTGACCCAGGACCACTACCACCCCTACACACTGACCCAGGACCACTACCACCCCCTACACACTGACCCAGGACCACTACCACCCCCTACGCACTGACCCAGGACCACTACCACTCCTACACACTGACCCAGGACCACTACCACCCCCTACACACTGACCCAGGACCACTACCACCACTACACACTGACCCAGGACCACTACCACCACTACACACTGACCCAGGACCACTACCACCACTACACACTGACCCAGGACCACTACCACCCACTACACACTGACCCAGGACCACTACCACCCCTACACACTGACCCAGGACCACTACCACCCCCTACACACTGACCCAGGACCACTACCACCCCTACACACTGACCCAGGACCACTACCACCACTACACACTGACCCAGGACCACTACCACCCCCTACACACTGACCCAGGACCACTACCACTCCTACACACTGACCCAGGACCACTACCACCCCCTACACACTGACCCAGGACCACCCCTACACACTGACCCAGGACCACTACTACCCCTACACACTGACCCAGGACCACTACCACCACTACACACTGACCCAGGACCACTACCACTCCTACACACTGACCCAGGACCACTACCACCCCTACACACTGACCCAGGACCACTACCACCCCCTACACACTAACCCAGGACCACTACCACCACTACACACTGACCCAGGACCACTACCACTCCTACACACTGACCCAGGACCACTACCACCCCTACACACTGACCCAGGACCACTACCACCCCCTACACACTGACCCAGGACCACCCCTACACACTGACCCAGGACCACTACCACCCACTACACACTGACCCAGGACCACTACCACTCCTACACACTGACCCAGGACCACTACCATCCACTACACACTGACCCAGGACCACTACCACCCCCTACACACTGACCCAGGACCACTACCACCCACTACACACTGACCCAGGACCACTACCACCCCTGCACACTGACCCAGGACCACTACCACCCCTACACACTGACCCAGGACCACTACCACCCACTACACACTGACCCAGGACCACTACCACCCACTACACACTGACCCAGGACCACTACCACCCCTACACACTGACCCAGGACCACTACCACCCCTACACACTGACCCAGGACCACTACCACCCCTACACACTGACCCACACAACCGTACACATAACTAACGTACCTGGCGGCGCCCATGACAAAAATAGTCACCTTGTGGGATGTCGAGACAATGGATTTAAAAGTATTACTTTTTGGACTAGGTACTACGGGCGGCCCCGAGGGTCAGGGCAGCTTTAAGCGGACATGGGGAGGGGTGAGGGGGTGGGGGAGGGGTGGGGGAGGTGGGGGGAGGGGCAGGGGTGAGGCGTCCAAAGGGTAGGGTGTGAGGGAAGGTCAGTGGTGAGAGTTAAGGGAGGGAAGGGAGGGAGGGAGAAGGTAAGGTAAAGGTAAAGTCTTCATTGGTCGCTGGGAGAGTTTCCTCTGTGGCTCATACTCCATCTCTCTCTCTCCTCTCACTCCATCTCTCTCTCTCTCCTCTCACTCCATCTCTCTCTCTCTCCTCTCACTCCATCTCTCTCTCTCTCCTCTCACTCCATCTCTCTCTCTCTCCTCTCACTCCATCTCTATCTCTCCTCTCACTCCATCTCTCTCTCTCTCCTCTCACTCCATCTCTCTCTCTCCTCTCACTCCATCTCTCTCTCTCCTCTCACTCCATCTCTCTCTCTCCTCTCACTCCATCTCTCTCTCTCCTCTCACTCCATCTCTCTCTCTCCTCTCACTCCATCTCTCTCTCTCCTCTCACTCCATCTCTCTCTCTCCCTCACCTCTACATTGAATTTATTGTTTTTGTTGATCTAGTGACCACTTAAGGTTGGACGGTATAGAGCGACGGTCTCGCGTCATGCAGGTCCCCGTTCAATCCCCCGACCGTCCACAAGTGGTTGGGCACCATTCCTTTCCCTCCGTCCGATCCCAAATCCTTATCCTGACCCCTTCCCAGTGCTGTATAGTCGTGGTGGCTTGGCGCTTTCCCTCGGTAATTCCCTTCCCCTCGTAGCGTAGTGGTCGTCGCAGTTGGCTCACAACCGAGTGGTCTGGGGGTCGAAACACTGGTAGATCGAGACGTTTGGGCACGTTTCCTCTCATCTGATGGACCTGTTCATCTTGCAGTAATTAGTACCCATGAGTTAGGCAACTGTTGTGGATGGCATTCTGTTTGTTACTTGGTACTTATATGCATCAATCGATGCACCGTCGATCTCGCGTCTTGCAGGGCCGGAGTTCGATCCCCGATGGTCCAAGGGAAAGGGCACCATTCTTTCACCCTCGTCCCCCATATCCCAGCCTCCCCTATCCTGCCCTTGAATCCCATTTTCTATGCTTACCGGCTTAGCATTTTCTTGCCAACCCGTCTAATAGTACACTGCATTTTGTACGTTGTGGCCGCCCTGACGGACAGACTAACGGGGTACTACAGCAGGCAGCGGCTCCTAAATATCCTGGTTTTCTATGCGGTGGTTAATTAGGCTAGGAGGGTGGCACGGGTTCGAGCCCCGTATAGTACCCCAGTATTTTGTCAGTGGTGGTGCCTAGAGACCGGCTAGAGACCCGCTAGGGACCGGCTAGGGACCCGCTAGGGACCGGCTAGGGACCCGCTAGGGACCGGCTAGGGACCCGCTAGAGACCGGCTAGGGACCCGCTAGAGACCGGCTAGGGACCCGCTAGAGACCGGCTAGGGACCCGCTAGAGACCGGCTAGGGACCCGCTAGAGACCCGCTAGAGACCCGCTAGAGACCCGCTAGAGACCGGCTAGAGACCCGCTAGAGACCGGCTAGAGACCCGCTAGAGACCGGCTAGGGACCGGCTAGAGACCCGCTAGAGACCCGCTAGAGACCGGCTAGGGACCGGCTAGAGACCCGCTAGAGACCCGCTAGAGACCGGCTAGGGACCCGCTAGAGACCCGCTAGAGACCGGCTAGAGACCCGCTAGAGACCCGCTAGAGACCGGCTAGAGACCGGCTAGAGACCCGCTAGAGACCCGCTAGAGACCCGCTAGAGACCCGCTAGAGACCGGCTAGAGACCCGCTAGGGACCCGCTAGAGACCGGCTAGAGACCCGCTAGAGATCCGCTAGAGACCGGCTAGAGACCGGCTAGGGACCGGCTAGAGACCCGCTAGAGACCGGCTAGGGACCGGCTAGAGACCCGCTAGAGACCCGCTAGAGACCCGCTAGAGACCGGCTAGAGACCCGCTAGAGACCCGCTAGAGACCCGCTAGAGACCCGCTAGAGACCCGCTAGAGACCCGCTAGAGACCGGCTAGGGACCGGCTAGAGACCCGCTAGAGACCCGCTAGGGACCCGCTAGGGACCCGCTAGAGACCCGCTAGGGACCGGCTAGAGACCCGCTAGAGACCGGCTAGAGACCGGCTAGGGACCCGCTAGAGACCCGCTAGGGACCCGCTAGAGACCCGCTAGAGACCGGCTAGAGACCCTCTAGGGACCCGCTAGAGACCCGCTAGGGACCCGCTAGAGACCCGCTAGAGACCGGCTAGAGACCGGCTAGAGACCCGCTAGAGACCCGCTAGAGACCGGCTAGAGACCCGCTAGGGACCCGCTAGAGACCGGCTAGGGACCGGCTAGAGACCCGCTAGAGACCCGCTAGAGACCGGCTAGAGACCGGCTAGGGACCGGCTAGAGACCCGCTAGGGACCCGCTAGGGACCCGCTAGAGACCCGCTAGGGACCGGCTAGAGACCCGCTAGAGACCGGCTAGAGACCGGCTAGGGACCCGCTAGAGACCCGCTAGGGACCCGCTAGAGACCCGCTAGAGACCGGCTAGAGACCGGCTAGGGACCCGCTAGAGACCCGCTAGGGACCCGCTAGAGACCCGCTAGAGACCGGCTAGAGACCCTCTAGGGACCCGCTAGAGACCCGCTAGGGACCCGCTAGAGACCCGCTAGAGACCGGCTAGAGACCCTCTAGGGACCCGCTAGAGACCCGCTAGAGACTCGCTAGGGACCCGCTAGAGACTCGCTAGGGACCCGCTAGGGAGCCGCTAGGGACCCGCTAGAGACCCGCTAGGGACCCGCTAGAGACCCGCTAGAGACCGGCTAGAGACCCTCTAGGGACCCGCTAGGGACCCGCTAGAGACCCGCTAGAGACCCGCTAGAGACCGGCTAGAGACCCTCTAGGGACCCGCTAGAGACCCGCTAGAGACCCGCTAGAGACCCGCTAGAGACTCGCTAGGGACCGGCTAGAGACCTGCTAGAGACCCGCTAGAGACCGGCTAGGGACCCGCTAGAGACCCGCTAGAGACCCGCTAGAGACCCGCTAGAGACCCGCTAGAGACCGGCTAGGGACCCGCTAGGGACCCGCTAGAGACCCGCTAGAGACCGGCTAGGGACCCGCTAGAGACCCGCTAGAGACCCGCTAGAGACCCGCTAGAGACCGGCTAGGGACCCGCTAGAGACCCGCTAGAGACCCGCTAGAGACCCGCTAGAGACCCGCTAGAGACCGGCTAGGGACCCGCTAGAGACCCGCTAGAGACCCGCTAGAGACCGGCTAGAGACCCGCTAGAGACCCGCTAGAGACCGGGCGGGACCCAAGGTACAGCAGGTCCATTTAAGGATCAAGAATTTCTCGAACATTCTTGAGACAATGTTCTCAGAGTTGCCATCTGGCGCCTTAAAGCCTAGTGGTGCAGGCGCTGCAGGGATGTGTAGTGGGGATGTGTAGTGGTGCAGGCGCTCCTGGGATGTGTAGTGGGGGTGTGTAGTGGTGCAGGCGCTCATGGGATGTGTAGTGGGGGTGTGTACTCTCCTAGTGGTGCAGGCGCTGCAGCGATGTGTAGTGGGGATGTGTAGTGGTGCAGGCGCTCCTGGGATGTGTAGTGGGGGTGTGTAGTGGTGCAGGCGCTCATGGGATGTGTAGTGGGGGTGTGTACTCTCCTAGTGGTGCAGGCGCTCCTGGGATGTGTAGTGGGGGTGTGTACTCTCCTAGTGGTGCAGGCGCTCCTGGGATGAGTAGTGGGGGTGTGTACTCTCCTAGTGGTGCAGGCGCTCCTGGGATGTGTAGTGGGGGTGTGTACTCTCCTAGTGGTGCAGGCGCTCCTGGGATGTGTAGTGGGGGTGTGTACTCCCCTAGTGGTGCAGGCGCTCCTGGGATGTGTAGTGGGGGTGTGTACTCTCCTAGTGGTGCAGGCGCTGCTGGGATGTGTAGTGGGGGTGTGTACTCTCCTAGCGGTGCAGGCGCTGCTGGGATGTGTAGTGGGGGTGTGTACTCTCCTAGTGGTGCAGGCGCTCCTGGGATGTGTAGTGGGGGTGTGTACTCTCCTAGTGGTGCAGGCGCTGCTGGGATGTGTAGTGGGGGTGTGTAGTGGTGCAGGCGCTCCTGGGATGTGTAGTGGGGGTGTGTACTCTCCTAGTGGTGCAGGCGCTGCTGGGATGTGTAGTGGGGGTGTGTACTCTCCTAGTGGTGCAGGCGCTGCTGGGATGTGTAGTGGGGGAGTGTACTCCCCTAGTGGTGCAGGCGCTCCTGGGATGTGTAGTGGGGGAGTGTACTCCCCTAGTGGTGCAGGCGCTCCTGGGATGTGTAGTGGGGGTGTGTACTCTCCTAGTGGTGCAGGCGCTGCTGGGATGTGTAGTGGGGGTGTGTACTCTCCAAGTGGTGCAGGCGCTGCTGGGATGTGTAGTGGGGGAGTGTACTCCCCTAGTGGTGCAGGCGCTCCGGGGGTGTGTAGTGGGGGTGTGTACTCCCCTAGTGGTGCAGGCGCTGCTGGGATGTGTAGTGGGGGTGTGTACTCCCCTAGTGGTGCAGGCGCTCCTGGGATGTGTAGTGGGGGTGTGTAGTGGTGCAGGCGCTGCTGGGATGTGTAGTGGGGGTGTGTACTCCCCTAGTGGTGCAGGCGCTCCTGGGATGTGTAGTGGGGGTGTGTAGTGGTGCAGGCGCTGCTGGGATGTGTAGTGGGGGTGTGTACTCTCCTAGTGGTGCAGGCGCTCCTGGGTTGTGTAGTGGGGGTGTGTACTCTCCTAGTGGTGCAGGCGCTCCGGGGGTGTGTAGTGGGGGTGTGTACTCCCCTAGTGGTGCAGGCGCTGCTGGGATGTGTAGTGGGGGTGTGTACTCTCCTAGTGGTGCAGGCGCTGCTGGGATGTGTAGTGGGGGAGTGTACTCCCCTAGTGGTGCAGGCGCTCCTGGGATGTGTAGTGGGGGAGTGTACTCCCCTAGTGGTGCAGGCGCTGCTGGGATGTGTAGTGGGGGTGTGTACTCTCCTAGTGGTGCAGGCGCTGCTGGGATGTGTAGTGGGGGTGTGTACTCTCCTAGTGGTGCAGGCGCTCCTGGGATGTGTAGTGGGGGTGTGTACTCTCCTAGTGGTGCAGGCGCTCCGGGGGTGTGTAGTGGGGGTGTGTAGTGGTGCAGGCGCTGCTGGGATGTGTAGTGGGGGTGTGTACTCTCCTAGTGGTGCAGGCGCTGCTGGGATGTGTAGTGGGGGTGTGTAGTGGTGCAGGCGCTCCGGGGGTGTGTAGTGGGGGTGTGTAGTGGTGCAGGTGCAGCTGGGATGTGTAGTGGGGGTGTGTACTCTCCTAGTGGTGCAGGCGCTGCTGGGATGTGTAGTGGGGGTGTGTACTCCCCTAGTGGTGCAGGCGCTCCGGGGGTGTGTAGTGGGGGTGTGTACTCCCCTAGTGGTGCTGGTCGGGGGTGAGCTCTGGCTCTTTGGTCCCGCCTCTCAACTGTCTCTCAGCTGCTGTACAGGTTCCTGAGCCTACTGGGCTCTATCATACCTACACTTGAAACTGTGTATGGAGTCAGCCTCCACCACTCCACCACATCACTTCCTAATGCATTTTATCTGTTAACTATTCTGACACTGAAACATTCTTTTAAACGTCTCTGTGACTCATTTGGGTATTAAGTTTCCACCTGTGTCCCCTTGTTCGCGTACCACCCGTGCTAAGCAGTTTTTCTTTATATACTCTGTCAATTCCTCTGAGAATTTTATAAGTAATGATCATGTCTCCCATAACTCTTGTGTCTTCCGGTTTTGTTTCAGTACCATTGTGTACTGGAACTAGGTAGAAGTACCTTTCCTCGTAGCTCATCCCTCTCAGCTCGGGGACTAGTCTGGTGGCATACCTTTGAACATTTTCTAACTTCATTTTGTTTTTGACTAGATGTGGACTCCAGTCTGGAGATGCATATTCCAGTATTGGTCTGACATATGTGGTATACAAGGTTCTGAATTATTCTGATATACAAGTTTATGAAGGCAATCGTTATGCTTGCCAGCCTTGCATACGCCGCTGATGTTATCCCTTTGATGTGGGCTTCAGTTAACAGGTCTGGTGTGATTTCAACCCCCAGATGTTTCTTTCTTCCTGACTGCTGAAGGATGTCCTCTCCCAGCTGGTACCTTGTGTTTGGCCTCCTGTTTCCTACGCCTATCTTCATCACTTTACACTTGCTCAAGTTAAACTCTAGTAGCCATTTCTTGGACCATTCCTTCAGTTTGTTTTGGTCATCCTGTAGCCTCAAGCTGTCTTCCTCTGTCTTAATCCTTCTCATATTTTTTGCATTGTCAGCAAACAGCAGACAGAGGAATGAGTCTATACCTTCTGGAAGATCATTCACGTATATCAGAAACAGGATAGGTCCGAGTACAGAGCCCTGTGGGGACTCCACTGGTGACATCACGCCAGTCTGAGGTCTCACCCCACACAGTAACTCTCTGCTTCCTGTTGTTTAGGTACTCCCTTATCCATTGGTGCACCTTACCAGTTACTCCAGCATGTTTCTCCAACTTGTGCAACAGTCTCTTAAAGGGGATTTTGCAAATTCCTTTTTGACAGTCCAATAAAATGCAGTCTGCCCACCCTTCTTTCTTTTTGTTTAATACTTGTTGCTGGGTCATATAATTCTATTAAACCTGTGAGAAACGACTTGCCATCCCTGAACCCTTGCTGGTGGTGTTAGGAAGTCCCTTCTCTCCAGGTGTGCTACCAGGCTTTTTCTCACCATCTTCTCCATCACCTTGCATGGTATACAAGTTAAGGACACTGACATATAGTGTAGGGCCTCCTGCCTATCCCCTTTAGTATACTGGAACTACGTTAGCTATCTTTCAACTCTCTACCATTTCTCTCCTATTAATAGTAGTAGGTCTCCTATTTCCAGTGACTTGTAATATACTATAGACAGTGACATGCAAAGTGCTTCTAACACCCCCCCCCCCTCTTTAAGCACCCATGGTAAGATTCCTACAGGTCCAACAGCCTTAGTCACGTCTAGATCGAGCAGATAACTCCTAACCTCATCTATGGTAATTTCAATGTCTTCCAAGGCTGCTTGGTGTATCGTCACCCCTCTTAGTTCAGTGACTTCTTCTTGCTCTATTGTAAAGACCTCCTGGAATGTCTTGTTGAGTTCTTCATACACCTCTATCATTCTCTGTGTACCCATCCTCTTCCTCTCTCAGTTTCATCACCTGTTCACCTTTTTCACTGTTGTTTTCCTCCTGAAGTGGCTGTATAGCAGTTTTGGTTGGGTCTTGGCATTGCTATATCATTGTCAAACTGCTTCTCTGCTTCTCTTCTCACACTGAGGTACCCATTTGTGTATGTGTGCGCTCATCTATTTGTGCCAGCAGTATCGAGCATTAGCTCTTGGGTCCCGCCTCTCTAGCCTTAGGTTGTTTAAAGCAACGACTCCTGTCCTCCTCTATCATACCTTGTTTTAAAGCTGTGAATAGTGTTTGTTTCAACAATGTGCTCCTTTAGTTCACTCCACTTCCCCACTACTCTCACGCTAAGTCCACTTCCCCACTACTCTCACGCTAAAAGAAAACTTTCTAACATCTCTGACTCATCTGAGTTTCCAGCTTCCACCCATGTCCCCTCCTTCTGTTGGTATTCCGTGTGAACATTTCTTCTATTTCTGCTCTGTCAATCCCTCTTAGTATTTTCTATGCTGCTATCCTATCTCCCGGCTCCCTCCTTGTTTCTAATATCGTCAGGTTTAGTTCCTTCAGTCTATCTTCGTACCTCATCCCTCGCAACTCTGGGACAAGTCTCGTTGCAAACTTCTGCACCTTTTTGAGCTTCCTTGTGTGTGTTTCTAAGATGAGGGCTCCACGATGGGGCGGCATACTCACATAGGCGGTCTACAGTCATCTAAAAGCCTTCTTATTCCAGTTTCTGAAGGATGTTCTGACTTTTGCCGGAGTAGAGTATGCCGCTCACGTTATTCTATTTACATGAGACTCTGGAGTTAGGTTTGGTATGTCCACTCCCAGGTCTCTGTCTCAAGAAGTTATACGGAGGTAGTTTCCCTTCATCGTATATTTGGCCTGTCGGTCTCCTGGCTCCTGTCCCCATTTTCATCACCTTGCACTTGTTAGTGTTGAACTCTAGCAGCCATTTCTCGGACCAGCACTGCAACCTGTTCAAGTCATCTTGGAGAATCTTACAATCATCTTTCTCAACCCTCATTAATTTCGCATCATGTGCAAACATTGACATAAAAGACAAAACCTGTAGTCAAGTCATTTACATAAATGATGAATAGTATGGGCCCCAGCACGGATCCTTGAGGCACCCCGCTTGTTACTCTACGCCAGTCCGACTCCTCGCCCCTCACTGTGACTCGCTGGCACCTGTCAGGTAATTCCTTACCCATGATAGTGCGCTGCCGCCTACTCCTACCTGCCTCTCATCCTGCATCTGGTAGCCGTCTGCTAAGCGGAGGAGATTTTGCTCATGCCATCCAGATCAGGGCAAACGCTGAAGCCACTCCGCCAAGAGCAGCTAGGGGTAGACCCGAGGCTTCTGGTTTATGCGATGCTTGCCAGAAACCAGGGACCCTGGGCCACATATCCTAGACATGCCACAAGACACACGGGGCTCGGGTGAAACGTCATGACGATATCATCCGGTTCGTAGCTGGCCGCCTGCGGCAAAGAGGTTTTGAGGTGGAACGTGAAGTCCGTATACCGGATGGAGGGACATTCTGTAAGCCTGACATCATAGCTTGCAAAGGTGATGAAGCCTTTATATTAGACACCCAGGTCTCAGCTGATAACTTCCCACTCTCCCGTCCACATCAGAGCAGTGCAACAAGTACGGCACCCCAGAGATCCTGCAAAAGGTCAGGGAATATACCGGGAAGCACACAGCATCCGCCTCTTCAATAACTCTTAATTGGAGAGGAGGATGGTGCAAGGAGAGTGCGGGTGGTCTACAGGATATGGGTCTCACCAAGAGCGACCTTGAGATTTGCTCTGTGAAGGCCCTGACCTGGACATATTCCATCTACAGAATATGGTCCAAGACCACATCTAGGGGCACACCACCTTAGTCCCAGGATCACCGTGCACAGGGTGCATAAGGATTAATATAGTCTCGCTTAGGTGAACCGTAGCCAGGATAGCTGCCAGCCAACTATTTAAGCAGAGTCGTCATCTGGAGTACCACTTCTCCAAATGGTGTCTCACAAGAGGGTGGATGACCTGGCCGGAGCCCACGAGTGGGTAAGGCGGCGGCCGGAGGGACCCCCATGCGCCTACATGATATCCCTCCCGCTGCTCCAGGGCCTTGTTAGGAGCTTCCACTGTGAATAGTTTTTCCATGTGTGCTGCTGTCAAGTCATCAATCCTGCCGCTTAGGCAGCTTGTTGTTTTGCCTTAAGCTTTAGTTCTTTTTAATGATATACTGTGCACCTCTCCCTTTGTGTGCTGTGTCCCATATAAGAGAAACCAAATACAAGAGAATTTTCCATTTTGTGTGTGTTATTTTCATGTTGTTATTGTGTGTGTTATCATCATCATCTTAACTCTTGTGGGTTGTGATGAGATCTGCCATTTATGTGTATTTTAGTTTGTGTTTGATAGGGAATTAGGTATGCTTAGGGGCGCCTTCTCGCCATGCCCTGTGGCTGGGGGGATTGGTGCCCTGTGGCTGGGGGGATTGGTGCCCTGTGGCTGGGGGGATTGGTGCCCTGAAGCTACATAAACACCCTATACTCCCCCCCCCCCAAGTGGCAAGGGGAGTTAGGGGACAACAATTACAGCAGAAGTCTTAGATTTATAGAACTTGAAGGCATGATTGGTGGCCCAGGATGACACAGAATCACTCGCAAGTTGAAGCCGTCGTTAAGACGAAAGGCGAGTCATCATCTTGACAGCCGAGGACAAGATCGTCATCTTGACAGCAGAGGACAAGATCGTCAACGTAAAGAGCAGAGAAAATGTCAGAGGGAAGGGAGGAAAGAAGACCACTGACAGCAACCAGGAAAAAGAGTAGTGCTCAGAACACTACCTTGCGGAACATCTTCGTATTGCCGAGAAAGATGCAGAGAGTGGTATCAGAATCACGCAGTGCTCGAATGGAATGCCGAGAGAGAAAGCTCTGGAGGAAGCGAGGGATATTACCACGAAGACAAAAAGAACAGAGTTGGGACAGAATAAGGCATCTCCAGGTGGTGTCATACGTCTTTTTCCAGGTCATAAGGTTCAGCAACCACAGAGGTCATCGCAGCAAAGGCATTACGAATATAGACCTCCATGTTCACCAAGATATCGTTCGTGCTGCGACACTTGCGAAAACCATATTGAGAATGGGAGAGGAAGTGATAGTGTTCCTTGAACCACATCAGACAGACATTGACCATACGCTAAGAGAGTTTGCAGACGCAACTCGTCAGAGCATTGGGACGAAAGTCTGTAGGGAAAGACCCTAGAGAACTAGGTTTCTGAATTGGAAGAACAACATCCTCAAGCCAGTCCTCGGGGACTGAAACACCAGACGCAGAACCAGGAGGAGAATCCTCTGACCCAGAATGCAAAGGAGCAGACGAGGTGGAGGTGGAGGTGTCGGAGTCTAAGGCCGCAAAACGTCTGCGAAACCGAGAAGGCGGGAGAACACGAGAAAAAGGGGAACGCAACACACTAGCAGAAGACATGCCAGAGAAAGTGGGAAGGCGGCGAACCTGACGCCTAGCCTCAGGAAATGACAAATGACCACAATGTTTCAAACTGAAGATGGCTTCCTCAAATTTGTAGTGCACACATACGCGGGAGAAGGCACGGTGGGCGTCACTGTGTTCAGGAGCACATCGCCATGGTGCCTTCAGGTGAACGGTGGGCGTCACTGTGTTCAAGAGTACATCGCCATGGTGCCTA
Source organism: Procambarus clarkii (assembly GCF_040958095.1). Taxonomy (NCBI): domain Eukaryota; kingdom Metazoa; phylum Arthropoda; class Malacostraca; order Decapoda; family Cambaridae; genus Procambarus; species Procambarus clarkii. The sequence goes on along the minus strand of NC_091160.1, from coordinate 47,524,963 downwards.
CAGGTGCACGGTGGGCGTCACGGCAATTGATGCAAAGAGCTTGGGAAGAAGGGCACTCTGTCTTAGTATGACCCGAGGTTCTATACAAGGGAAAAGACGTCTTTTCCCTTGTGTAGAACCTCGGGTCATACTAAGACAGAGTGCCCTTCTTCCCAAGCTCTTTGCATCAATTGCAGTGACGCCCACCGTTCACCTGAAGGCACCATGGCGATGTACTCTTGAACACAGTGACGCCCACCGTTCACCTGAAGGCACCATGGCGATGTACTCCTGAACACAGTGACGCCCACCGTTCACCTGAAGGCACCATGGCGATGTACTCCTGAACACAGTGACGCCCACCGTTCACCTGAAGGCACCATGGCGATGTACTCCTGAACACAGTGACGCCCACCGTTCACCTGAAGGCACCATGGCGATGTACTCCTGAACAGAGCATCTGGCACCAGCAAGAATCACGGAGGATGGAAGGGATCTATCAAATGTGACCTTCACAACGCGAAGAGGCAGACCACGATGGGGGGGGGGAGGTCGAGTGACGGTATCTATCTGGATGATAGAATGGCCTTGGGCGTCTAGGATATACTATATATTCTCGTGGCAGTCTTTCAGTTCCCTGTCACCAGTCGCAACATGGTACGGAAGAAGAATTGTGCCAATGTGGGCATTCAACTGGGCATTTTTGGAGACCCGAACAAGAGACTCCCCAATGCAGGACAAGGAAGCCGCGCGGGCAGCCGCTTCCTGAGCAAGGGCTTCAACAACACGGGCGCCAGTACGTGTGGGGTTAAAGGTCACCAACGTATCCGACTTTGGGTAAGAGCCTTTCCTTATAACTCATGCCTCTTAGTTCTGGGACTAGCCTAGTGGCATACCTTTGAACTTTTTCCAGCTTCGTCTTGTGCTTGACAAGGTACGGGGCTCCATGCTGGGGCCGCATACTCCAGGATTGGTCTTACATATGTGGTATACAAGGTTCTGAAGGATTCATTACACAGATTCTGAAGGCTGTCTCGCATACGCCGCCGATATTCTTTTTTTGAAGTGGGCTTCAGCAGACAGGTTGGTGTGATATGAACTCCTAGATCTTTCTCTCTGTCCGTCTCATGAAGGACTTCATCTCTCGATACCCAGTGTCTGGCCTTCTATTTCCTCCCCCCCCCCCCCCTTCCCGGACCTAGTTTCATTACCTTACATTTACTTGGGTTGAACTTTAGCAGCCATTTGATGGACCATTCCTTCAGTTTGTCTGGGTCATCTTGTAGCCTCATACTATCCTACTCTGTCTTAATCCTCCTCATAATTTATGCATCATCAGTAATGTATGTATGAATGTGTGTGTGTGTGTATGTCTGTCTCTCTCTGTCTGAGAGAAATATATGGAGTAGATATAATAGAGGAAATATAGATGGGTTAGAAAGGCGGGGTCCCAGAGCTAAAAACTCGATTCTGTAGCCACAAATAGTAAATACACACACACACACACACGGGACGGGACCATACGAGACACACACGTGAGGCGGGACCAAAGAGCCAGAGCTCAACCCCCGCAAACACAACTAGGTGAGTACACACACACGCGCACACACACGCGCGCACACACACACACACACACACACACACACACACACACACACACACACACACACACACACACACACACGCACGCACGCACGCACGCACGCACACACGCACGCACACACGCACGCACACACGCACGCACACACGCATGCACACACGCACGCACGCACGCACACACGCACGCACACACGCACGCACACACGCACGCACACACGCACGCACACACGCACGCACACACGCACACACGCACGTGTGTTCCTGCCATGTCATCATGCTACCACTGTTCAGAGTGACGTCATCTGAGCGTTTACACCACTAAGGAGGTGACTCCGGTCGGAACAGCGAAGGGAAACTGGTTAGATCAGTTTACAAGGAAAGTTAACAGCGATAAACTGGTCCTCACTGAAGACAACTTTACTGCTATTGGAAGAGAAAGGTAGACATTTAGGTTTACACTTGGTCAGGGAGCTCCTTAATGTATACTGTCCTCACCCCCTCCCTACCCTCCCCCTAGTGTCTCATCCCCCCCCCTACACCCGTCACTCCCCCCACCCCCTGCCCTCCCCCCGCTCCTCCCCTACACCTTCAAGTTGATATATTTTACCCATTCCTCAGCTGTGTGTTCCCAGAAACTGGTCTCCTCATTCTTTTTACCTCATCCCTTCCCCCTAACACACACTCCCTTCCCCTCACCCTCCCTCCCTTCCCTCACCCTCCCTCCCTTCCCTCACACTCCCTCCCTGCGTCCTGCCCTGGTGGTGTGGGGGGGAGGTGGGGTGGTGGAGTGTACTCACCTAGTTGTGCTTGCGGAGGTTGAGCTCTGGCTCTTTGGTCCCGCCTCTCAAGCGTCAATCAACTGGTGTACAGGTTCCTAAGCCTATTGGGCTCTATCATATCTACACTTGAAACTGTGTATGGAGTCAGCCTCCATCACATCACTGCCTAATGCATTCCATTTACTAACTACTCTGACACTGAAAAGGTTCTTTCTAACGTCTCTGTGGCTCATTTGGGTACTCAGCTTCCACCTGTGTCCCCTTGTTCGCGTACCACCTGTGTTAAATAATCCATCTTTCTCTACCCTGAGAATCTTGTATGTAGTGATCATGTCTCTCCTTATTCTTCTCTCTTCCAGCGACGTGAGGTGTAGTTCCCGCAGCCTTTCCTCATAACTCATGCCTCTTAGTTCTGGGACTAGTCTAATGACATACCTCTGAACTTTTTCCAGCTTCGTCTTGTGCTTGACAATGTACGGGCTCCATGCTGGGGCCGCATACTCCAGGATTAGTCTTATATATGTGGTATACAAGGTTCTGAAGGATTCCTAACACATGTTCCTGTAGGCAGTTCTGATGTTAGCCAGCCTCGCATACGCCGCTGATGTTATTCTTTTGATGTGGGCTTCAGGAGACAGGTTTGGTGTGATATCAACTCCTAGATCTTTCTCTCTGTTCGTTTCGTGAAGAACTTCATCTCCCATTCTGTATCCTGTGTCTGGCCTCCTGTTTCCTCCCCCTAGTTTCATTACCTTACATTTACTTGGGTTGAACTTTAGAAGCCCTTTGTTGGCTCATTCGGTTTGTTTATGTCATCTTGTAGTCTCATTATCTTCCTCCGTTTTAATCCTCCTCAATATTTTTGCATCATCATCAAACAATGAGAGGAACGAGTCTATTCCCTCTGGGAGATCATTTACTTATATCAGAAACAGTATAGGTCCAAGAACTGATCCCTGTGGGACTCCACTAGTGACTCCCCGCCACTCCGAGACCTCACCCCTCACACTGACCCTCTCGCTTATCCATTGGAGTACCTTCCCTTTCACTTCAGCCTGTATCTCCAGTTTGTGCACTAGCCTCTTGCGTGGCACTGTATCAAAGGCTTTCTGACAATCCAAAAATATGCAGTCTGCCCACCCTTTTCTTTCTTGCCTTATTTTTGTTGCCTGGTCGTAGAATTCAAGTAACCCTGTGAGGCAGGACTTGCCATCCCTGAACCCATGTTGATGCTGTGTTACAAAGTTCCTCCGCTTCAAATGTTCCACTAGCTTTTTTCGCACAATCGTCTCCATCACTATGTATGGTATACAAGTTAAGGACACTGGCCTGAAGTTCAGTGCCTCCTGTCTGTCACCCTTCTTGAATATCGGGACTACATTAGCCGTCTTCCAAGCGTTCGGCAGTTCACCTGTCACCAGTGACTTGTTATACACCAGATCCTCTCGGCTACACCACCTCCGACACCCCTGGCCCTCCCACCCCAGGTCCCCCACCCCAGGTCCCCCACCCCTGGCCCTCCCACCCCAGGTCCCCCACCCCAGGTCCCCCACCCCAGTGGAATCAACAGAAACTGAGGATGGAATGAAGAGACAGTTTCAAGATAATGTACTCGAACATAGATGGGATTACAAGCTGTGTGTGTGTGTGTGTGTGTGTGTGTGTGTGTGTGTGTGTGTGTGTGTGTGTGTGTGTGTGTGTGTGTGTGTGTGTGTGTGTGTGTACTCACCTAATTGTACTCACCAAATTGTGCTTGCGGGGGTTGAGCTCTGGCTCTTTGGTCCCGCCTCTCAACCGTCAATCAACTGGTGTACAGATTCCTAAGCCTATTGGGCTCTGTCATATTTACATTTGAAACTGTGTATGGAGTCAGCCTCCACCACATCACTTCCTAATGCATTCCATTTACTAGCTACTCTGACACTGAAAAAGTTCTTTCTAACGTCTCTGTGGCTCATTTGGGTACTCAGCTTCCACCTGTGTCCCCTTGTTCGCGTCCCACCAGTGTTGAATAGTTCATCCTTGTTTACCCGGTCAATTCCCCTGAGGATTTTGTAGGTTGTGATCATGTCCCCCCTTACTCTTCTGTCTTCCAGTGTCGTAAGGTGCATTTCCCGCAGCCTTTCCTCATAACTCATGCCTCTTAGTTCTGGGACTAGTCTAGTAGCATACCTTCGGACTTTTTCCAGCTTCGTCTTGTGCTTGACAAGGTACGGGCTCCATGCTGGGGCTGCATACTCCAGGATTGGTCTTACATATGTGGTGTACAAGATTCTGAATGATTCCTTACACAGGTTCCTGAACGCCGTTCTGATGTTAGACAGCCTCGCATATGCCGCAGACGTTATTCTCTTTATGTGGGCTTCAGGAGACAGGTTTGGTGTGATATCAACTCCTAGATCTTTCTCTCTGTCTGTTTCATTAAGTACTTCATCTCCTATTCTGTATCCTGTGCCTGGCCTCCTGTTTCCACTGCCTACTTTCATTACTTTGCATTTACTCGGATTGAACTTCAACAGCCATTTGTTGGACCATTCACTCAGTCTATCCAGGTCATCTTGTAGCCTCCTACTATCGTCCTCTGTTTCAATCCTCCTCATAATTTTTGCATCGTCGGCAAACATTGAGAGGAACGAATCTATACCCTCTGGGAGATCATTTACATATACCAGAAACAGTATAGGTCCAAGGACTGACCCCTGCGGGACTCCACTTGTGACGTCTCGCCAATCTGAGACCTCACCCCTCACACAGACTCGTTGTCTCCTGTTGCTTAGGTACTCCTCTATCCACCGGAGTACCTTCCCTCTCACTCCAGCCTGCATCTCCAACTTTCGCACTAGCCTCTTGTGTGGCACTGTATCAAAGACTTTCTGACAATCCAAAAATATGCAGTCTGCCCACCCTTCTCTTTCTTGCCTTATTTTTGTTGCCTGGTCGTAGAATTCAAGTAACCCTGTGAGGCAGGACCTGCCATCCCTGAACCCATGTTGATGCTGTGTTACAAAGTTCCTTCACTCCAGATGCTCCACTAGTTTTTTTCGCACAATCTTCTCCATCAGCTTGCATGGTATGCAGGTTAGGGACACTGGCCTGTAGTTCAGTGCCTCCTGTCTATCCCCTTTCTTGTATATCGGGACTACGTTAGCTGCTTTCCAAATATCTGGCAGTTCCCCTGTTGCCAGTGATTTGTTATACACTATGGAGAGTGGTAGGCTCAGTTCTCTTGCTCCTTCCTTTAGAACCCAAGGGGAGATTCCATCTGGGCCTATAGCCTTCGTCACGTCCAACTCTAGTAAACACTTCCTTACTTCCCCACTGGTAATCTCAAACTGTGTAATCTGTGTGTGTGTGTGTGTGTGTGTGTGTGTGTGTGTGTGTGTGTGTGTGTGTGTGTGTGTGTGTGTGTGTGTGTGTGTATTCACCTAGTTGTGCTACCGCGGGTTGAGCTCTGCTCTTTCAGCCCGCTTCTCAACTGTTAATCAATCAACTGTTACTATAACTACTATTCCCTCCCCCTACCCAGGAAGCAGCCCGTAACAGCTGCCTAACTCCCAGGTACCTATTTACAGTAGGTAACAGGTGCATCAGGATGAAAGAAACTGCCCATTTGTATCTGACGGCGCCGGTAATCGAAACCGAAACAAAGGATAACGAGTCCCACGCGCTGTCCACTCAGCTACCAGACCCAAAGTGTGGGGAAGTAACGACTGGGACACAATGACAACGATATGAACCTTCGCTTCAAGGACACCAACCCATCACTATCTATCCTTATCATAATCCTCTTCATTTTCCACAACCAACCCAATTCTCCAACCAGCGTCTACTTCATTGGACCCTGTACCTACAGGATTACAAAATCTTCTACATCAAAGGACCGAACAACATAGTTGCAGATGCACCATCTTCCGTGTCCATGAAGTGGAACCTCGACCTTCCAACATCCGTCCAACATTGACCTCTCAGGCAATAGGAAGAGGCTTCAGGGGGGAGCTGTCATATAAATCCCCTGAATAGCAGTGAAACTGTCTCTTCCACTCTTCTGCAAACTAGCAGTTAGCCTCCACAAACAAGCAGTTTGCTACCTCTAACTAGCAGTTATACAGCCTCTACCCAGCCGAGGGTATAAATAGAGCCCCGCAACCCATGGAGCCCAGTCTGTCTGTGGTGCTCTACGGGTCATCATCGCCTCTTTCACCCGACATCTGCCACCAGCCTACGCCATGTGTCGGGGGTTGTGGTGGTGGCTGCCACCTCTCCACTATATTAGTGGAGTGTGTTATACACTAATATACTGATATAGGCTGTAATTGACTTGTTTGGTTTGTACTGTAATACTAGTCAAGTGTTTGCGGGAGTCATTTATTATTATGGTCGATTATTATTAAGTTTTATTAAGTTAAGTTTAAAAAGTTTATTAAGTTTTAAAATAATTAATATTAAGTTTGGTTTATTTATTATCATCATTTATTATTAAGTTTATTATTTGCTCATGTGTTTCTTGCATCATTGTGCCACTTGCTCAGTGTGCGGGGCACAGCAACATTTTTGTTGTGTTTGTGTGAGTGAGAGCCACACCACCCTGGCCCAGTATGGCTGCCCTACTGCACCAGGCCACACTTATTGACCCACACACTTAAAACCCGGACACTTTTTGACCCAGACACTTAAAACCGGGACTCTTTTTGACCCAGACACTTAAAACCGGGACACTTTTTGACCTGACACTTAAAACCGGGACACTTTTCGACCCAGACACTTAAAACCGGGGCACTTTTTGACCCAGACACTTAAAACCGGGACACTTTTTGACCCAGACACTTAAAACCGGGACACTTTTTGACCCAGACACTTAAAACCGGGACACTTTTTGACCCAGACACTTAAAACCGGGGCACTTTTTGACCCGGACAGAAGAAACAAAGGACTCACCATCACAGATCATCTCGAGCGAGGGCACGAAGTACTCGTCACACACTATGGCGATGCCGACGAACATGTAGATGGTGATGAAGATGTGGACGATGAGTCCGCCTCTCTTCCTGGCCTCGGGCGACATGAACCCGCGAGGGAACTGCTCGATGGCCGGCGGGGTGCAGTTCTCCCGCAGGAACTCCTCGTCCTCGGACACGGCCCCCTCCTCCACCTGCTGTTCGTCCTCGTCTTCTACTACCTCCGGCGCCTCCACGCCCTGCCCTCCGCCCTCCTCCTGCAGCAGGTGTCGGGAGGACACCACGGCCGCTGACGGCGACGCCGCCTCCGCCGGCACTCGTTCTCCTGCAATAGTGAAAAGGGTGAGGAGGATTATCAGGGCGTTCAGTGCTAAGCTACTAACAATACATGGCACAGTACATGGACAAGGACCTGGGATACGAGGACAAGGAGCTGGGATACGAGGACAAGGATCCGGGATACGAGGACAAGGAGCTGGGATACGAGGACAAGGAGCTGGGATACGAGGACAAGGAGCCGGGATACGAGGACAAGGAGCCGGGATACGAGGACAAGGAGCCGGGATACGAGGACAAGGAGCTGGGATACGAGGACAGGAGCCGGGATACGTGGACAAGGAGCCGGGATGCGAGGACAAGGAGACGGGATGCGAGGACAAGGAGCTGGGATACGAGGACAAGGAGCTGGGATACGAGGACAAGGAGCTGGGATACGAGGACAAGGAGCTGGGATACGAGGACAAGGATCCGGGATACGAGGACAAGGATCCGGGATACGAGGACAAGGAGCTGGGATACGAGGACAAGGAGCTGGGATACGAGGACAAGGAGCTGGGATACGAGGACAAGGAGCTGGGATACGAGGACAAGGATCCGGGATACGAGGACAAGGAGCTGGGATACGAGGAATGAAAGGAACATTGCCCAAACACCTCGACACTGCTCGATACAATACAACCAGTGTAAGCTAATACCCAGCCCATGCCCACTACACCCAAGCTACCAGGACCCGTCATGTTCCCTCAGCCTGTGATGGCTGGCACGTCCGGCCAATGTTGCCACTTCTCACAAGTTCTGGAAACGTTTACAAGAGATATTAAACACTGCTCTAGCAAAATAAACAGGCGAGACCGGGGGGGGGGGGGCCCGAAGAGCGGGAATTATGAGGGGAAAACGCCAAGCCACCACGACTATATAGCACTGGGGTCAGGATAAGGATTTGGGATGGGACGGAGGGAAGGAATGGTGCTCAGCCACTTGTGGACGGTCGGGGATTGAACGTCGACCTGCATGACGCGAGACCGTCGCACTACCGTCCAGCCCAAGTGGTTCGTCTGGACAAAGTTCGCTAGGAATAGATCAGAGAGGTCGCTAAGAATGGATCAAGAAGGTCGCTAAGAATAGATCAGAGAGGTCGCTAAGAATAGATCAAGAAGGTCGCTAAGAATAGATCAAGAAGGTCGCTAGGAATAGATCAAGAAGGTCGCTAAGAATGGATCAAGAAGGTCGCTAAGAATAGATCAGAGAGGTCGCTAAGAATAGATCAAGAAGGTCGCTAAGAATAGATCAAGAAGGTCGCTAGGAATAGATCAAGAAGGTCGCTAAGAATAGATCAAGAAGGTCGCTAAGAATAGATCAGAGAGGTCGCTAAGAATAGATCAAGAAGGTCGCTAAGAATGGATCAAGAAGGTCGCTAGGAATAGATCAGAGAGGTCGCTAAGAATGGATCAAGAAGGTCGCTAAGAATAGATCAGGAAGGTCGCTAAGAATAGATCAAGAAGGTCGCTAAGAATAGATCAAGAAGGTCGCTAAGAATAGATCAAGAAGGTCGCTAAGAATAGATCAAGAAGGTCGCTAAGAATAGATCAAGAAGGTCGCTAAGAATAGATCAGAGAGGTCGCTAAGAATAGATCAAGAAGGTCGCTAAGAATAGATCAAGAAGGTCGCTAGGAATAGATCAAGAAGGTCGCTAAGAATGGATCAAGAAGGTCGCTAAGAATAGATCAAGAAGGTCGCTAAGAATAGATCAAGAAGGTCGCTAAGAATGGATCAAGAAGGTCGCTAGGAATAGATCAGAGAGGTCGCTAAGAATAGAACAGGAAGATCGCTAAGAATAGATCAGGGAGGTCGCTAAGAATGGATCAAGAAGGTCGCTAAGAATAGATCAGAGAGGTCGCTAAGAATAGATCAAGAAGGTCGCTAAGAATAGATCAAGAAGGTCGCTAAGAATAGATCAAGAAGGTCGCTAGGAATAGATCAGGAAGGTCGCTAAGAATAGATCAAGAAGGTCGCTAAGAATAGATCAAGAAGGTCGCTAAGAATAGATCAAGAAGGTCGCTGGGAATAGATCAGGAAGGTCGCTAAGAATAGATCAAGAAGGTCGCTAAGAATAGATCAAGAAGGTCGCTAAGAATAGATCAAGAAGGTCGCTAAGAATAGATCAAGAAGGTCGCTAAGAATAGATCAAGAAGGTCGCTAGGAATAGATCAGGAAGGTCGCTAAGAATAGATCAAGAAGGTCGCTAAGAATAGATCAAGAAGGTCGCTGGGAATAGATCAGGAAGGTCGCTAAGAATAGATCAAGAAGGTCGCTAAGAATAGATCAAGAAGGTCGCTAAGAATAGATCAAGAAGGTCGCTAAGAATAGATCAAGAAGGTCGCTAAGAATAGATCAAGAAGGTCGCTAAGAATAGATCAAGAAGGTCGCTAAGAATAGATCAGGAAGGTCGCTAAGAATAGATCAAGAAGGTCGCTAAGAATAGATCAAGAAGGTCGCTAAGAATAGATCAGGAAGGTCGCTAAGAATAGAACAGGAAGATCGCTAAGAATAGATCAGGGAGGTCGCTAAGAATAGATCAAGAAGGTCGCTAAGAATAGATCAGGAAGGTCGCTAATAATAGATCAGGGAGGTCGCTAAGAATAGATCAAGAAGGTCGCTAAGAATAGATCAAGAAGGTCGCTAGGAATAGATCAGGAAGGTCGCTAAGAATAGATCAAGAAGGTCGCTAAGAATAGATCAGGAAGGTCGCTAAGAATAGATCAAGAAGGTCGCTAATAATAGATCAGGGAGGTCGCTAAGAATAGATCAGGAAAGTCGCTAAGAATAGATCAAGAAGGTCGCTAATAATAGATCAGGGAGGTCGCTAAGAATAGATCAGGAAGGTCGCTAAGAATAGATCAAGAAGGTCGCTAATAATAGATCAGGGAGGTCGCTAATAATAGATCAGGAAGGTCGCTAAGAATAGATCAGGAAGGTCGCTAAGAATAGATCAGGAAGGTCGCTAAGAATAGATCAGGAAGGTCGCTAAGAATAGATCAGGAAGGTCGCTAAGAATAGATCAGGAAGGTCGCTAAGAATAGATCAGGAAGGTCGCTAATAATAGATCAGGGAGGTCGCTAAGAATAGATCAGGGAGGTCGCTAAGAATAGATCAGGAAGGTCGCTAAGAATAGATCAGGAAGGTCGCTAAGAATAGATCAGGGAGGTCGCTAAGAATAGATCAGGAAGGTCGCTAAGAATAGATCAAGAAGGTCGCTAAGAATAGATCAAGAAGGTCGCTAAGAATAGATCAAGGCCATTGGTCAAGAAGATCAAAGCCGCCGCTGGAAAGGTCAAGGACATGAAATGGATGAGGAAGGAGAGTGGATGAGGAAGGAGAGTGGATGAGGAAGGGGAGTGGATGAGGAAGGGCAGTGGATGAGGAAGGGCAGTGGATGAGGAAGGGGAGTGGATGAGGAAGGGGAGTGGATGAGGAAGGGCAGTGGATGAGGAAGGGCAGTGGATGAGGAAGGGGAGTGGATGAGGAAGGGCAGTGGATGAGGAAGGGCAGTGGATGAGGAAGGAGAGTGGATGAGGAAGGGGAGTGGATGAGGAAGGGCAGTGGATGAGGAAGGGCAGTGGATGAGGAAGGGCAGTGGATGAGGAAGGGCAGTGGATGAGGAAGGAGAGTGGATGAGGAAGGGGAGTGGATGAGGAAGGGCAGTGGATGAGGAAGGACAGTGGATGAGGAAGGACAGTGGATGAGGAAGGGCAGTGGATGAGGAAGGGCAGTGGATGAGGAAGGGCAGTGGATGAGGAAGGGCAGTGGATGAGGAAGGGCAGTGGATGAGGAAGGAGAGTGGATGAGGAAGGAGAGTGGATGAGGAAGGAGAGTGGATGAGGAAGGGGAGTGGATGAGGAAGGGGAATGGATGAGGAAGGGGAGTGGATGAGGAAGGGGAGTGGATGAGGAAGGGCAGTGGATGAGGAAGGGCAGTGGATGAGGCAGGGCAGTGCATGAGGAAGGGCAGTGGATGAGGAAGTGGAGTGGATGAGGAAGGGCAGTGGATGAGGAAGGGCAGTGGATGAGGGAGTGGATGAGGAAGGGCAGTGGATGAGGAAGTGGAGTGGATGAGGAAGGGCAGTGGATGAGGGAGTGGATGAGGAAGGGGAGTGGATGATGAAGGGGAGTGGATGAGGCAGGGCAGTGGATGAGGCAGGGCAGTGGATGAGGGAGTGGATGAGGAAGGAGAGTGGATGAGGAAGGAGAGTGGATGAGGAAGTGGAGTGGATGATGAAGGGCAGTGGATGAGGAAGAACAGTAGATGAGGCAGGGCAGTGGATGAGGCAGGGCAGTGGATGAGGAAGTGGAGTGGATGAGGAAGGGCAGTGGATGAGGCAGGGCAGTGGATGAGGGAGTGGATGAGGAAGGGGAGTGGATGATGAAGGGGAGTGGATGAGGCAGGGCAGTGGATGAGACAGGGCAGTGGATGAGACAGGGCAGTGGATGAGGGAGTGGATGAGGAAGGGGAGTGGATGATGAAGGGCAGTGGATGAGGCAGGGCAGTGGATGAGGCAGGGCAGTGGATGAGGAAGGGGAGTGGATGAGGAAGGGGAGTGGATGAGGAAGGGGAGTGGATGAGGAAGGGGAGTGGATGAGGAAGGGGAGTGGATGAGGAAGGGGAGTGGATGAGGAAGGGGAGTGGATGAGGAAGGGGAGTGGATGAGGCAGGGGAGTGGATGAGGCAGGGGAGTGGATGAAGAAGGGGAGTGGATGAGGAAGGGGAGTGGATGAGGAAGGGGAGTGGATGAGGAAGGGGAGTGGATGAGGCAGGGGAGTGGATGAGGCAGGGGAGTGGATGAAGAAGGGGAGTGGATGAGGAAGGGGAGTGGATGAGGAAGGGGAGTGGATGAGGAAGGGGAGTGGATGAGGCAGGGCAGTGGATGAGGCAGGGTCCACTGCGGCAGTGCAGTGGATGAGGAAGGGCAGTGGATGAGGCAGGGCAGTGCATGAGGAAGGGCAGTGGATGAGGAAGGGCATTGGATGAGGCAGTGCAGTGGATGAGACAGTGCAGTGGATGAGGAAGGGCAGTGGATGAGGCAGTGCAGTTGATGAGGAAGGGCAGTGGATGAGGAAGGGCAGTGGATGAGGAAGGGCAGTGGATGAGGAAGGGCAGTGGATGAGGAAGGGCAGTGGATGAGGAAGGGCAGTGGATGAGGAAGGGCATTGGATGAGGAAGGGCAGTGGATGAGGAAGGGCAGTGGATGAGGAAGGGCAGTGGATGAGGAAGGGCAGTGGATGAGGAAGGGGAGTGGATGAGGAAGGGGAGTGGATGAGGAAGGGCATTGGATGAGGAAGGGGAGTGGATGAGGAAGGGGAGTGGATGAGGAAGGGGAGTGGATGAGGAAGGGGAGTGGATGAGGAAGGGAAGTGGATGAGGAAGGGAAGTGGATGAGGAAGGGAAGTGGATGAGGAAGGGGAGTGGATGAGGCAGGGCAGTGGATGAGGCAGGGCAGTGGATGAGGATGGGGAGTGGATGAGGAAGGGGAGTGGATGAGGAAGGGGAGTGGATGAGGAAGGGGAGTGGATGAGGAAGGGAAGTGGATGAGGAAGGGAAGTGGATGAGGAAGGGAAGTGGATGAGGCAGGGGAGTGGATGAGGCAGGGCAGTGGATGAGGCAGGGCAGTGGATGAGGCAGGGCAGTGCATGAGGAAGGGCAGTGGATGAGGAAGGGGAGTGGATGAGGAAGGGGAGTGGATGAGGAAGGGGAGTGGATGAGGAAGGGAAGTGGATGAGGAAGGGAAGTGGATGAGGAAGGGAAGTGGATGAGGAAGGGAAGTGGATGAGGAAGGGGCATGGATGAGGGAGTGGATGAGGCAGGGCAGTGGATGAGGCAGGGCAGTGGATGAGGAAGGGAAGTGGATGAGGAAGGGAAGTGGATGAGGAAGGGGCATGGATGAGGCAAAGGAAGCAGCCCGAACTCCTAAGATTTCCCCAACGTCAAAAAACTGTCGCACTAACGTGCCCTTATCCTAACCAACCAGAGGACCTAAAACAGAAAACGGGACACTGTCAATTTCGTGAGCCGCTATACTATTTTCAAGTACGACGATTTTTGGCCTTAGGGAAGTATGTACGTCAAAATACGACGTTCTATTAGGAGCATAGGTTGGAGGTGTGAATTTCAGCCTAATTAGATTCCTGAATCAGCTTTTGGACTTTTCACTCTCATATTCCACTGATGTTACTCGGTTTGTGTTTGAAAACAACATATTTGTATGCAGGCGATGAGTCACAATAACGTGGCTGAAGTATGTTGAGCAAGCCGCACACTAGAAGGTGAAGGGACGACGACGTTTCGGTCCGTCCTGGACCACTCTCAAGTCGGTTGTCGACTTGAGAATGGTTCAGGACGGACAATTACGGCACCCCCACCACAAGCACCCCCACCACCACAAGCACCACCACCACCACAAGCACCACCACCACCACAAGCACCACCACCACCACAAGCACCACCACCACCACAAGCACCACCACCACCACAAGCACCACCACCACCACAAGCACCACCACAAGCACCCCCACCACCACAAGCACCCCCACCACCACAAGCACCACCACCACAAGCACCCCCACCACAAGCACCACCACCACCACAAGCACCACCACCACCACAAGCACCACCACCACCACAAGCACCACCACCACAAGCACCACCACCACCACAAGCACCACCACCACAAGCACCACCACCACCACAAGCACCACCACCACCACCACAAGCACCACCACCACCACAAGCACCACCACCACCACAAGCACCCCCACCACAAGCACCACCACCACAAGCACCACCACCACCACAAGCACCACCACCACAAGCACCCTCACCACAAGCACCCCCACCACAAGCACCCCCACCACAAGCACCCCCACCACAAGCACCACCACCACCACCACCACAAGCACCACCACCACCACAAGCACCACCACCACCACAAGCACCACCACCACCACAAGCACCACCACCACCACAAGTACCACCACCACCAAAAGCACCACCACCACAAGCACCACCACAAGCACCACCACCACAAGCACCACCACCACAAGCACCACCACCACAAGCACCACCACCACAAGCACCACCACCACAAGCACCACCACCACCACAAGCACCCCCACCACAAGCACCCCCACCACAAGCACAAGCACCACCACCACCACAAGCACCCCCACCACCACAAGCACCACCACAAGCACCACCACCACAAGCACCACCACCACAAGCACCCCCACCACCACAAGCACCACCACCACCACAAGCACCACCACCACCACAAGCACCACCACCACCACAAGCACCACCACAAGCACCACCACCACCACAAGCACCACCACCACCACAAGCACCACCACCACCACAAGCACCACCACCACCACAAGCACCACCACCACCACAAGCACCACCCCCACCACAAGCACCACCACCACCACAAGCACCACCACCACCACAAGCACCACCACAAGCACCACCACCACAAGCACCACCATCACAAGCACCACCACAAGCACCACCACCACCACAAGCACCACCACAAGCACCACCACCACAAGCACCACCACCACAAGCACCACCACCACCACAAGCACCACCACCACAAGCACCACCACCACCACAAGCACCACCACCACAAGCACCACCATAAGCACCACCACCACCACAAGCACCACCACAAGCACCACCACCACCACAAGCACCACCACCACAAGCACCACCACCACAAGCACCACCACCACAAGCACCACCACAAGCACCACCACCACCACAAGCACCACCACCACAAGCACCACCACCACCACAAGCACCACCACCACCACAAGCACCACCACCACAAGCACCCCCACAAGCACCCCCACCACAAGCACCACCACCACCACAAGCACCACCACCACAAGCACCCCCACAAGCACCCCAACCACCACAAGCACCACCACCACCACAAGCACCCCCACTACAAGCACCACCACCACCACAAGCACCACCACCACTACAAGCACCACCACCACAAGCACCACCACAAGCACCCCCACCACCACAAGCACCACCACCACACAC
>NC_091160.1:47491001-47508772 GCF_040958095.1 Procambarus clarkii | reverse complement strand
TCCCGGGTGTTGACACTTACACACCCTGCAACACACTCCCAGGCGTTGACACACACCCTGCAACACACTCCCAGGCGTTGACACACACCCTGCAACACTGACTCCCAGGTGTTGACACACACCCTGCAACACACTCCCAGGCGTTGACACACACCCTGCAACACTGACTCCCAGGTGTTGACACACACCCTGCAACACTGACTCCCAGGTGTTGACACTTGTACACCCTGCAACACTGACTCCCAGGTGTTGACACACACCCTGCAACACTGACTCCCGGGTGTTGACACTTGTACACCCTGCAACACTGATTCCCAGGTGTTGACACACACCCTGCAACACACTCCCAGGTGTTGACACTTACACACCCTGCAACACTCTCCCAGGTGTTGACACACACCCTGCAACACACTTCCAGGTGTTGACACTTGTACACCCTGCAACACTGACTCCCAGGTGTTGACACACACCCTGCAACACTCTCCCGGGTGTTGACACTTACACACCCTGCAACACTCTCCCAGGTGTTGACACACACCCTGCAACACACTCCCAGGTGTTGACACTTACACACCCTGCAACACTCTCCCAGGTGTTGACACACACCCTGCAACACACTCCCAGGTGTTGACACTTACACACCCTGCAACACTCTCCCAGGTGTTGACACACACCCTGCAACACTGACTCCCAGGTGTTGACACACACCCTGCAACACTGACTCCCAGGTGTTGACACTTACACACCCTGCAACACTCTCCCGGGTGTTGACACTTGTACACCCTGCAACACTGACTCCCAGGTGTTGACACACACCCTGCAACACTGACTCCCAGGTGTTGACACACACCCTGCAACACTGACTCCCAGGTGTTGACACACACCCTGCAACACTGACTCCCAGGTGTTGACACACACCCTGCAACACTGACTCCCAGGTGTTGACACACACCCTGCAACACTGACTCCCAGGTGTTGACACACACCCTGCAACACTGACTCCCAGGTGTTGACACACACCCTGCAACACACTCCCAGGTGTTGACACACACCCTGCAACACACTCCCAGGTGTTGACACACACCCTGCAACACTCTCCCAGGTGTTGACACACACCCTGCAACACTGACTCCCAGGTGTTGACACATACCCTGCAACACTGACTCCCAGGTGTTGACACACACCCTGCAACACACTCCCAGGTGTTGACACACACCCTGCAACACACTCCCGGGTGTTGACACACACCCTGCAACACTCTCCCAGGTGTTGACACACACCCTGCAACACTCTCCCAGGTGTTGACACACACCCTGCAACACTGACTCCCGGGTGTTGACACTTACCCTGCAACACACTCCCGGGTGTTGACACACACCCTGCAACACACTCCCAGGTGTTGACACACACCCTGCAACACTCTCCCAGGTGTTGACACACACCCTGCAACACACTCCCGGGTGTTGACACTTACCCTGCAACACACTCCCAGGTGTTGACACACACCCTGCAACACACTCCCAGGTGTTGACACTTACCCTGCAACACACTCCCAGGTGTTAACACTTGTACACCCTGCAACACACTCCCACAATAAAAGTCGTGATAGTCAGCACTTGGTGTAAAGTGTCAACAAGTAGTGAAGCGTCGCCGCAAAGTGCACTTTCGTGTTACTGAAATACGAAACTTTCTTCGTATTTCATGAAAAACACGACAAACTTTTAATCACAACACGTGTCCTAGTCTCTCCTAGCAATCATAGGCCTAATACATACTATTTTATGTCTAATGTAGAACACATATATTAGGCCTAAGCATATCAAATCCTTCCCCCCCCCCCCATTACCTCAGATGTGTCCATCGTACTTCAAATTCCCCGCCTCCTCGCCAGAGGGGAGAGACCGTCCCCTCACGGAAAGCGAGCCAAGACGAGACAATAGCCGTTCCCCCCCCCCCCCCCCCCCCCACACACACAACTCCCCAACAGGTACGAGGCATTAGGCAAGTCCCTCTGACTCGTGGGGATATACGCGCCAGGAATATGAAGGACTCAATGCCACACACAGACGAGGATGGGAACGTTACTGGAGCAACCAGAAACTAAGAGAAAGATAACATATAGTCACTGATATTTACAGAGTCCGCACGCGCGCGCGCACACACACACACACACACACACACACACACACACACACACACACACACAGGCTTGATAGAATTCTACGATCAGGTGACACAGATTAAGCAAGAAAGAGAGGGCTGGGCGGACTGCATTTTCTTGGATTGTCGGAAAGCCTTTGACACAGTACCGCATAAGAGGCTGGTACATAAGCTGGAGAGACAGGCAGGTGTAGCTGGTAAGGTGCTCCAGTGGATAAGGGAGTATCTAAGCAATAGGAAGCAGAGAGTTACGGTGAGGGGTGAGACCTCCGATTGGCGTGAAGTCACCAGTGGAGTCCCACAGGGCTTTGTACTCGGTCCTATCTTGTTTCTGATATATGTAAATGATCTCCCGGAGGGTATCGATTCATTTCTCTCAATGTTTGCGGACGATGCTAAAATTATGAGAAGGATTAAAACAGAGGAGGACTGTCTGAGGCTTCAAGAAGACCTAGACAAGCTGAAGGAATGGTCGAACAAATGGTTGTTAGAGTTTAACCCAACCAAATGTAATGTAATGAAGATAGGTGTAGGGAGCAGGAGGCCAGATACAAGGTATCATCAGGGAAAGGAAATTCTTCAGGCGTCAGAGAAGGAAAAAGACTTGGGGGTTGATATCACGCCAGACCTGTCTCCTGCAGCACATATCAAGCGGATAACATCAGCAGCATATGCCAGGCTGGCCAACATACGAACGGCATTCAGAAACTTGTGTAAAGAATCATTCAGAACTTTGTATACCACATATGTCAGGCCAATCCTGGAGTATGCAGCCCCAGCATGGAGTCCATATCTAGTCAAGGATAAGACTAAACTGGAAAAGGTTCAAAGGTTTGCCACCAGACTAGTACCCGAGCTGAGAGGTATGAGCTACGAGGAGAGACTACGGGAATTAAACCTCACTTCGCTGGAAGACAGAAGAGTTAGGGGGGACATGATCACCACATTCAAGATTCTGAAGGGAATTGATAGGGTAGATAAAGACAGTCTATTTAACACAAGGGGAACACGCACAAGGGGACACAGGTGGAAACTGAGTGCCCAAATGAGCCACAGAGATATTAGAAAGAACTTTTTTAGTGTCAGAGTGGTTGACAAATGGAATGCATTAGGGAGTGATGTGGTGGAGGCTGACTCCATACACAGTTTCAAGTGTAGATTTGACAGAGCCCGATAGGCTCAGGAATCTGTACACCTGTTGATTGACGGTTGAGAGGCGGGACCAAAGAGCCAGAGCTCAACCCCCGCAAACACAACTAGGTGAGTACACACACATACATTGAGTTGAGGTCAGACAGCCGCGGAGGTCAGAAGGGTCTGGGAAGCTCTTGCGTAGCTAGTGAATTGGGGGGAATAATCAGTGTATATGCGTATATGAGTGTATATGAGTGATTGAATAACTAGTAAGCTCACTCAAACCACAAGAAAGTGAAGAAAAACAGTACAAACACCACCACTGAAAATAAGTGTTGAGTACATCGTGGTATTGTGGAATTGTGGAGCCGGAGTGACCTCACCACTAGTGACCTCACCAGCTGTGACGCGGGACGCAGCGACCTCACATCTTGACCAGCCGCGTGGAGTACTTTCTTGCCTGTTTGTGCTGCAGATTGTGCAAGGTATTGAGGAGCGCCTTTTTGGCTAGGTTGTTACTGCAATGACAAGATCAGGAAGGGGTTCAAGGTCAATCACCAGCAGGGATGAGGAGGAGGACAGATTTATAGACAAATTAATAGGGAAATTTGTAGAGAAGGAGCGATTGGATGGAGGATCTAATCCAAGGGATTAAAAGCGAGTTATTTCAGCAAATACAGGATGCGGTAGAGAGGCAGAAACAAGAACTTATGCACTATATTCAGGAAGAAATTAGGAAGGGAAGAGAGGACTAGGAGAGGGAATGTGCTCGGATCACAAACGAATTAGGAAGGATTAACAGCATGGCTAAGGACAGAGGATTAGTGGGGGATGGGTTAGTGACTGCGGTTGGGATGGAGAATCCCCAGGGGACAGGCTACCAGCATGACAATGAATTACTGAGGAGACGGTCTATTATAATACATGGATTATTCGAATCTGGAGCACCAACAAGACAAGAGAGAATAGAAACGGAAATATATGAATTGCACGAGATATTGAGATGTATTGGAGCAGGAATGGCAGAACACGAGGTGGATATCAGCCGGCGGGTTGGACCTTACAATTGTACCAAGAATAGACCTGTTCTGGTGCAGTTCTCCAATGAGGAGGCTGTGGAGTACATAATGAGGAACAAGCATTTACTCAGAGGAAGTTAAACCCATTACAATGTGTTTATAGAGAGGTTTATGATGAAAGATGAGCAAATAGCCCACAAGAATAGATGGCAACAACGACACCGAACTAGCCTCTCAGGTAGTCTCACCTCCCAGGTCACCTCCCAGGCCACCTCCCAGGTCACCTCCCAGGCCACCTCCCAGGCCACCTCCCAGGTCGCATCCTCCCCAACTCAGCCCTCCTATACCTCCCCCCTGCCTCAGCCCCCCCAAAACCCCCCTGTCCCTTCCACATTTGCACCTCCCCAATGATTCCCCTGCCCCTGCTACATCACACCTGTCAACGACCCCAGTGGGTCAAGCCATGCCCTCCCCAAACCCACCTTCCCATCCCCCCTCCCCAACTACCCCTTCCTACACCCCTGCCCCTTCTACCCCATTGACTTCAATTCCATCTACTCCATCCCAGCTTCCACTGCACCCCTCTTACACTCACCCCCAAACCCCACCCAACCCTCACCCCTCCTATGCACCTCCAGCCCACATTTAACCCCCTCACCTTGTGACCCCCTAACACCTTCCCCCATCTTAAGAATGAATGCAGAAACTTAAGAATGAATGCAGAAACGAATGCAGAAACGAGAAAGTTGGAACAAAAAACACAGAGGTAGCCAAGTCGTGCACGGGTACAAACAAGAATAATACAATCACAAATGAAAATATTTGCTGGTATTATGCAAAAGGACAGTGTAGATATGGGCCCAGAGGCACGGAATGCTCATTCATGCACCCACGGAAATGCCGAAACTGGTTAGGGAAAGGCAGATGTCGTTTTGATACAGAGTGTAGATATTTTCACCCTAAGCTATGCACACTCTCAGTCAATGAGAGGAAATGCTACGATCTTCACTGCCCCGATTTCCACGTCAGAGGTACACAGCGCCATATAAGAGAAGAAGTCCAACATAATAGCCCTGAAAATTTTTTAGAGGCAGGTACAAACAGAGGGAGAAACAGACAGGCAGAAACGTGGCAGGAGTACGGATGGAGAGGGGGAAATGCCCAAGACTGGACTACAGTTCGTCATCAAGCCCACACATACTACACCCCCCCAACTACACAGAGACTACCACACTCCCCAGTATCACTTCCAAAACTGGACAAACCATTGCCACAACAACACACCCTGGGTCAGGGTAGAGAGGAGGGAGAACTACCAAAACCTTCCAGAAGTGACACACAATATAGACAATCATTCATATTTGCAAACATTCAAGGTTTAAAGCCAAAGTCAAGAAATAAAGTTAAGTTCATAAATGGCCTTCTATTAGAGTCAAACTCAATATTTGGGGCATTCACGGAAACTCATACAAAAGATTACATGGATGGTGAAATCTGGATTCCAAATTATAATCTATATAGATGTGATAGAAAAACTAGGTCAAATGGAGGAGTAGGTCTGTATATTAAAGAAGACCTGGTATGCACAGAACTATTAAATTCAACTAATGAGGTGGTAGAGGTACTTGGAATGAAGGTAGAGAAACTAAACCTAATTATTATTCTAATATATAAACCGCCAGATACAACGATTGAGGAATTCACAGAGCAGATGCACAAAATAGAGAACATACTTGACAACCTAGCAAACCCAGCTCCAGATATTATCTTTCTTGGAGATTTCAATTTACCGAGTCTAAGATGGAGAACGGCAAACACAAATATCATAGCAGGGAATGACCCGGGAAATAACCAACCACAGGTTAGAGAACTTTTGAGATTCTGTGACAAATTCTCGCTCAATCAACAGATTACAGAACCAACTAGGAACGAAAACACACTAGACTTGTTATTCACAAACAATGATGAACTAATCAGGGATATCACAATCTCAGATACTTCATACTCAGACCATAAGCTCATTGAAGTGCGAACTAGCATAAATAACGGTAGTAGGTCTAAGAGACCCAACAAGCGAGAAGGAATATTCAATCAATTCAATTTCAACAATAAGAGGATTGACTGGGAAAAAATAAATGTAGACCTTGCAACCATTCAATGGGAGACGGTCTTAAGCGACAAAACTCCCACACAGGGAATAGCTCAACTGACAGCTGAAGCTTACAAGGTCTGCTTGAAGCACGTACCTCTGAGGAGGGGCAGAAAGAGGACCACTCTAGAAAGAGAACGGAGACGACTGTACAGGAGAAGGAAAAAAATAACGGAAATGTTTCGGCAGACACAACTATCACAAGCAAGGAAAACAAGCCTAAGCAGGGAGATTGAGGAAATAGAACAAACGTTGAAGCGATCATATGAGTCTGAGGAAATGGAATTGGAACAGAAAGCTATACAAGAGATAAGGAAAAATCCGAAATATTTTTTCACATACGCAAAATCAAAATCCAAAACCTCGACCAGTATTGGACCGTTAATTACAAATGAAGGTACGTACACAGAGGACAACAAAGAGATTAGTGAAATTCTAAGAAGCCAGTATGAGGCTATGTTTAGCACACCAATAAACAACATGAAAGTTGATGACCCAGACAGCTTCTTTATGAATGACATTCAAGCTGCAGATAATATAACGGATATTACCACAAACTCGGAAGACTTTGAAAGAGAAATTGATAATATGCCTATGCACTCAGCTCCTGGGCCTGACTCATGGAATTCAATATTCATAAAGAAATGTAAAGTACCAGTAGCGAGAGCACTCAGCGTAATATGGAGAAAGAGCCTGGATACAGGGGAGATACCAGCAGCACTTAAATCTGCAGATATAGCTCCGTTGCACAAGGGGGGGAGTAAAGCCTTGGCAAAAAATTATAGGCCAGTTGCACTAACATCACACATAATAAAAGTGTTTGAAAGAGTGATTAGGAATCAAATTTCTAGTTTTATGGAAAACAATGAATTGCACAATCCAGGACAACATGGATTTAGAGCGGGAAGATCCTGTCTGTCACAGTTACTCAACCACTATGACAAAATCACAGAAGCCCTAGAAGAAAAGCAAAATGCAGATGTTGTATACACAGACTTTGCAAAGGCGTTCGACAAATGTGACCATGGGGTGATAGCTCACAAAATGAGGTCAATGGGAATAACTGGAAAAGTAGGACGCTGGATACTCAATTTCCTGTCGAACAGAACACAAAGAGTAACAGTCAATCAGATAAAATCGAGTCCAAGCGATGTTAAAAGCTCTGTACCTCAAGGTACAGTCCTTGCACCGCTACTGTTCCTTATTCTCATATCTGATATAGACAAAAATACACGCCACAGCTTCGTGTCGTCCTTTGCAGATGACACAAAAATCAGCATGAAAATTACCTCTGCTGAAGACATTGAAAAACTACAAGCAGATGTCAACAAAGTTTTTGATTGGGCAGCAGAAAATAACATGATGTTTAACAGTGATAAATTTCAGGTACTCAGGTACGGCAAAAATGAGGATCTGAAACATAATACAGGGTACAAAACACAATCGAATCTTCCCATAGTAGGAAAACAGCATGTCAAGGATTTGGGAATAATGATGTCCGACGATCTAACGTTTAGGGAGCATAACCAAGCAAATATCGCGTCAGCCAGAAAAATGATCGGATGGATTACGAGAACTTTCAAATCCAGGGATCCCATCACAATGGTTGTACTCTTCAAGTCACTTGTGCTGTCCCGTCTCGAGTACTGCTCAGTACTCACTTCCCCCTTCAGAGCAGGAGAGATTGCTGAAATAGAGGGAATACAGAGAACATATACGGCACGCATAGACGAGATAAAACACCTAAATTATTGGGATCGTCTCAAAGCTCTCCAAATGTACTCTCTAGAAAGGAGACGAGAGAGATACCAAATAATATACACCTGGAAAATACTGGAGGGTCAGGTCCCAAATCTACACAGTAAAATAACAACGTACTGGAGTGAACGATATGGAAGAAAATGCAAGATTGAACCTGTGAAGAGCAGAGGTGTCATAGGCACAATCAGAGAGCACTGTATAAACATCAGGGGTCCGCGGTTGTTCAACGTCCTCCCAGCGAGCATAAGAAATATTGCCGGAACAACCGTGGACATCTTCAAGAGAAAACTGGACGGTTTTCTAAGAGAAGTTCCGGATCAGCCGGGCTGTGGTGGGTACGTGGCCCTGCGGGCCGCTCCAAGCAACAGCCTGGTGGACCAAACTCTCACAAGTCGAGCCTGGCCTCGGGCCGGGCTTGGGGAGTAGAAGAACTCCCAGAACCCCATCAACCAGAATCAACCAGGTATCTCCCTCTTCCCCTCTTCTACCCCAAAACCCCAACCTACCCCCGATTCCCCCCTAACTAATACACCCTCTCTTCCACTCCCAGCACCCATGCTCCATTCTCATCTCAGCCCTCTGCCCTTTTTATCCCTCTCCCCCCCCCAACCTCTCAACCTCTATCTGACTCTCAGTCTCACTCTATTTCTCAACCCCCCTATGCTATTCAGACCCCTAACTTTTAGACCCATTATGCCCTTCCTACCCCCTAGATGCCCAGACCCCATTCGCCTACCAGGCACTCCCAGGCACCCCCCTAGCACCCCCCATTCACCCCCACAGCCCCCACTCGCCCCCCAGACACCCCCCAGTTCCCCCCAGACCCCCGGTGAAATGGGGAACTCTGACACCCGAGTTTCCAAGAAGAGTCTCAAGGTTTGGTACACCAATGTTGATGGGGTAGCCAATAAAGCAGAAGAGATAAAAGAAAGAGTTAGTGAGGCAGACCCAGACATAGTGGCAATAGTGGAAACTAAAATAAATGGCATGATCTCGGATGCAATCTTTCCAGAGGGGTACCAGGTGATAAGAAAAGAAAGGACACAGAGACAGGGAGGAGGAGTGGCACTACTAATAAAGCGGAAATAGAAGTTTGATGAGCTGGAAAATCCGGGTACCAATGAAAGCACGAGCTTCATACATGGAACTCTGACAGTGGATGGGAAGAAGATTGTAATCTTGATACTCTACAATCCCCCACCAAACAGTAGAAGGCCCAGGCAGGAGTACGAGGACAGCAACAAGACATGTATAGATGAACTGCAGAGGGCAGCAACTATAGCGCATAGAATGAGAGCGAAGCTGTTGGTCATGGGGGACCTAAATCACGGAGAGATAGATTGGGAAACGAGGAATCCCCATGGCGGGGAGGAGACCTGGGGAGCGAAGCTGGTAGACGTTATTGACAGGAATTTCCTAACACAGCATGTGAAAGAAGATACTAGGGAAAGAGGCGGGGATACGCCCAGTCTATTAGATCTCATTTTCACCCAGAATGTAGAAGACATCGAGCAGTTGCAACATGAAATACCACTAGGAGCTAGTGACCATTGTGTCCTAGTCTTTGGCTACATGATGGAGCTTAAAATTGTGACCAAAGGACAAGAGGTCCGGGAAAGGAGACTTGATTACAGAAAAGGGGACTACAGAAGGATAAGGGACTACCTGGGAGAAGTGCAGTGGGAGGAAGAACTTAGAGGAAAAACAGTGCAAGGTATGATGAACCAAGTCATATTGAAATGCAAGGAGGCTGAAGAGAGATTTATTCCAACAATAAAGGAAAAAAGCAGGAGGGAATATAATAACCCATGGTTTAATAGACAGTGTCAGGAAGCAAAGGTGAGAAGCAGGAGGGAGTGGAGGAAGTACAGAAGACAAAGGACAGAGGACAACAGGATTAGATGTAACAGAGCTAGGAATGATTACATTAACATAAGACGAGTGTCGGAAAGAAATTATGAGAATGATATTGCAGTCAAAGCGAAAAAGCAACCTAAATTACTACATAGCCATATAAGAAGGAAGATGTCGGTAAATGACCAAGTCACAAGACTGAGGAAAACAGAAGGGGCATATACAGAAAGCGACAAGGAAATCTGCGAGGTACTGAATGCAAAATTCCATGGAGTGTTCACAACCGAGCCTGAGCAGCTCCCATTGTTAGAAGAGATTACCCAAGATGAAAGACTATCAGATATAGAGGTGACAGCAGAGAATGTAATGAAACAGTTGACAACACTGGATGCAAATAAAGCTGTTGGACCAGACAAAGTATCACCGTGGATACTTAAAGAGGCAGCGCAGGCTCTCAGCGTGCCTCTGGCAATGATCTTTAATGAGTCACTTATGTCGGGAGAATTGCCCAGTTGCTGGAAGGAGGCAAATGTCGTACCGATTTTCAAAAAAGGTGATAGGGAGGAGGCACTTAACTACAGACCCGTATCACTGACAAGCATCCCCTGCAAAATACTTGAAAAAATAATTAGGCTAAGACTTGTTGAGCACCTGGAGAGCATTGGGTTTGTAAACAAGCACCAACATGGGTTCTGGACAGGGAAATCATGCCTAACAAACCTTTTAGAATTCTATGGTAAAGTAACAAGGATAAGGCAGGACAGAGAAGGCTGGGCAGACTGCATATTTCTTGACTGCCAAAAGGCCTTTGATACAGTACCGCACATGAGACTGCTATACAAACTTGAGAGGCAGGCAGGAGTAAGCGGAAAGGCCCTAGTATGGGTGAAGAACTACCTAACAGGAAGGAGCCAGAGGGTAATGGTAAGGGGCGAGAAGTCGGACTGGCGAACAGTAACAAGTGGAGTACCTCAAGGATCGGTGCTGGGACCAATCCTCTTTCTAATTTACGTAAATGATATGTTTACAGGAGTGGAATCATACATGTCAATGTTTGCGGATGACGAAAAATTAATGAGAAGAGTTGTGACAGACGAGGATTGTAGGATCCTCCAAGAGGACTTAAACAGGTTGCAGAGATGGTCAGGGAAATGGCTACTGGAGTTTAACACCAGTAAATGTAAAGTTATGGAAATGGGATCAGGTGACAGGAGACCAAAGGGACAGTACACAATGAAGGGGGAACAGCCTACCTGTAACGATTCGAGAAAGAGACCTGGGAGTGGATGTGACACCTAATCTATCTCCTGAGGCACATATAAATAGGATAACGACAGCAGCGTACTCTACACTGGCGACAATTAGAACTTCATTCAGAAACCTAAATGAGGAGGCTTTTAGGGCGCTTTACACTGCCTACGTGAGACCCGTCTTAGAGTATGCCGCGCCATCATGGAGCCCCCATCTGAAGAAACACACAAAAAAACTGGAGAAGGTTCAGAGGTTTGCGACGAGGCTTGTCCCAGAGTTACGAGGGATGGCATATGAAGAGCGTCTGAAGGAACTAAACCTTACGACACTAGAGAAAAGCAGGGAGAGAGGAGATATGATAGGGACATATAAAATACTCAGGAGAATTGACAAAGTGGAAATAGACGAAATGTTCACACGTAATAATAACAGAACGAGGGGACATGGGTGGAAACTGGAAACTCAGATGAGTCACAGAGATGTTAGGAAGTTTTCTTTTAGCGTGAGAGTAGTGGGGAAATGGAATGCACTTCAGGAACAGGTTGTGGAAGCAAATACTATTCATACTTTTAAAACCAGGTATGATAGGGAAATGGGACAGGAGTCATTGCTGTAAACAACCGATGGCTGGAAAGGCGGGATCCAAGAGTCAATGCTCGATCCTGCAAGCACAAATAGGTGAGTACAAATAGGTGAGTACACACACACACACACACACACACACACACACACACACACACACACACACACACACACACACACACAAACACCCACAAACACCCACACACCCACACCCCCACACCCACACACCCACACACGCACACACCCACACACACACCGGCGGGCATATAACAGACAGAGACAGACGTCACAAGAACAGGAAAAGTGTGAGGGGGGGGGGGGGAGACAACAAACAAACAAAAAAAAAGAGGCGAAGACAAAGGAACAAAAGCGAGGCTGGCAGCTGGAGGCGGTGTGGAGCACCACCACCACCACCAGTGTGGAGCACCCCCACCACCACCAGTGTGGAGCACCCCCACCACCACCAGTGTGGAGCACCACCGCCAGTGTGGAGCACCCCCACTAGTGTGGAGCACCACCGCCAGTGTGGAGCACCACCGCCAGTGTGGAGCACCACCACCAGTGTGGAGCACCACCACCACCACCAGTGTGGAGCACCCCCACTAGTAGGGAGCACCACCGCCAGTGTGGAGCACCACCACCACCACCAGTGTGGAGCACCACCACCAGTGTGGAGCACCACCACCAGTGTGGAGCACCCCCACTAGTGTGGAGCACCACCGCCAGTGTGGAGCACCACCACCAGTGTGGAGCACCCCCACCACCACCAGTGTGGAGCACCCCCACTAGTGTGGAGCACCACCGCCAGTGTGGAGCACCACCACCAGTGTGGAGCACCACCACCACCACCAGTGTGGAGCACCACCACCAGTGTGGAGCACCACCACCACCAGTGTGGAGCACCCCCACTAGTGTGGAGCACCACCGCCAGTGTGGAGCACCACCACCAGTGTGGAGCACCACCACCACCACCAGTGTGGAGCACCCCCACCACCACCAGTGTGGAGCACCCCCACTAGTGTGGAGCACCACCGCCAGTGTGGAGCACCACCACCAGTGTGGAGCACCACCACCAGTGTGGAGCACCACCACCAGTGTGGAGCACCCCCACTAGTGTGGAGCACCACCGCCAGTGTGGAGCACCACCACCAGTGTGGAGCACCACCACCACCACCAGTGTGGAGCACCCCCACTAGTGTGGAGCACCACCGCCAGTGTGGAGCACCACCACCAGTGTGGAGCACCACCACCACCACCAGTGTGGAGCACCCCCACTAGTAGGGAGCACCACCGCCAGTGTGGAGCACCACCACCAGTGTGGAGCACCACCACCACCACCAGTGTGGAGCACCCCCACTAGTGTGGAGCACCACCGCCAGTGTGGAGCACCACCACCAGTGTGGAGCACCACCACCACCAGTGTGGAGCACCCCCACTAGTGTGGAGCACCACCGCCAGTGTGGAGCACGACCACCAGTGTGGAGCACCACCACCACCAGTGTGGAGCACCGCCACTAGTGTGGAGCACCACCGCCAGTGTGGAGCACCACCACCAGTGTGGAGCACCACCACCACCACCAGTGTGGAGCACCCCCACTAGTGTGGAGCACCACCGCCAGTGTGGAGCACCACCAGTGTGGAGCACCACCACCAGTGTGGAGCACCACCACCACCACCAGTGTGGAGCACCCCCCACTAGTGTGGAGCACCACCGCCAGTGTGGAGCACCACCACCACCACCAGTGTGGAGCACCCCCACCAGTGTGGAGCACCACCGTCAGTGTGGAGCACCACCACCAGTGTGGAGCACCACCACCACCAGTGTGGAGCACCCCCACTAGTGTGGAGCACCACCGCCAGTGTGGAGCACCACCACCAGTGTGGAGCACCACCACCACCACCAGTGTGGAGCACCACCGCCAGTGTGGAGCACCACCGCCAGTGTGGAGCACCACCACCACCACCAGTGTGGAGCACCACCGCCAGTGTGGAGCACCACCACCAGTGTGGAGCACCCCACTAGTGTGGAGCACCACCGCTAGTGTGGAGCACCCCCACTAGTGTGGAGCACCCCCACTAGTGTGGAGCACCCCCACTAGTGTGGAGCACCACCACTAGTGTGGAGCACCCCCCACTAGTGTGGAGCACCCCCCCCTAGTGTGGAGCACCCCCCACTAGTGTGGAGCACCCCCACCAGTGTGGAGCACCCCCACCAGTGTGGAGCACCCCCACCAGTGTGGAGCACCCCCACCAGTGTGGAGCACCCCCACCAGTGTGGAGCACCCCCACCAGTGTGGAGCACCACCACCAGTGTGGAGCACCACCACCAGTGTGGAGCACCACCACCAGTGTGGAGCACCACCACCAGTGTGGAGCACCACCACCAGTGTGGAGCACCCCCACCAGTGTGGAGCACCCCCACCAGTGTGGAGCACCCCCACCAGTGTGGAGCACCCCCACCAGTGTGGAGCACCCCCACCAGTGTGGAGCACCCCCACTAGTGTGGAGCACCACCACCACCAGTGTGGAGCACCACCATAAGTGTGGAGCACCCCCACTAGTGTGGAGAACCCCCACTAGTGTGGAGCACCCCCACTAGTGTCGAGCACCCCCACTAGTGTGGAGCACCCCCACTAGTGTGGAGCACCCCTACTAGTGTGGAGCACCCCTACTAGTGTGGAGCACCCCCACTAGTGTGGAGCACCCCCACTAGTGTGGAGCACCACCACTAGTGTGGAGCACCACCACCAGTGTGGAGCACCACCACTAGTGTGGAGAACCACCACTAGTGTGGAGCACCACCACTAGTGTGGAGCACCACCACTAGTGTGGAGCACCCCTAGTGTGGAGCACCACCACTAGTGTGGAGCACCACCACCAGTGTGGAGCACTACCACTAGTGTGGAGCACCACCACTAGTGTGGAGCACCCCCACCACCAGTGTGGAGCACCACCACCACCACCAGTGTGGAGCACCACCACCACCACCAGTGTGGAGCACCACCACCACCACCAGTGTGGAGCACCACCACCACCACCAGTGTGGAGCACCACCACCACCACCAGTGTGGAGCACCACCACCACCACCAGTGTGGAGCACCACCACCACCACCAGTGTGGAGCACCACCACCACCACCAGTGTGGAGCACCACCACCACCACCAGTGTGGAGCACCACCACCAGTGTGGAGCACCACCACCACCACCACCAGTGTGAGCAACACCACCACCACCAGTGTGGAGCACCACCACCACCACCAGTGTTGAGCACCACCACCACCACCAGTGTTGAGCACCACCACCACCACCAGTGTGGAGCACCACCACCACCACCAGTGTGGAGCACCACCACCACCACCAGTGTGGAGCACCACCACCACCACCAGTGTGGAGCACCACCACCACCACCAGTGTGGAGCACCACCACCACCACCAGTGTGGAGCACCACCACCATCACCAGTGTGGAGCACCACCACCACCACCAGTGTGGAGCACCACCACCACCACCAGTGTGGAGCACCACCACCACCACCAGTGTGGAGCACCACCACCACCACCAGTGTGGAGCACCACCACCAGTGTGGAGCACCACCGCCAGTGTGGAGCACCACCACCAGTGTGGAGCACCACCACCAGTGTGGAGCACCACCACCACCACCAGTGTGGAGCACCACCACCAGTGTGGAGCACCACCACCACCACCAGTGTGGAGCACCACCACCACCACCAGTGTCGAGCACCACCACCACCACCAGTGTCGAGCACCACCACCACCACCAGTGTCGAGCACCACCACCACCACCAGTGTCGAGCACCACCACCACCACCAGTGTCGAGCACCACCACCACCACCACCACCAGTGTGGAGCTCCACCACCACCACCAGTGTGAAGCACCACCACCACCACCAGTGTGGAGCTCCACCACCACCACCAGTGTGGAGCACCACCACCACCACCACCAGTGTGGAGCTCCACCACCACCACCAGTGTCGAGCACCACCACCACCACCAGTGTCGAGCACCACCACCACCACCACCACCAGTGTGGAGCACCACCACCACCACCAGTGTGGAGCACCACCACCACCACCAGTGTGGAGCACCACCACCACCACCAGTGTGGAGCACCACCACCACCAGTGTGGAGCACCACCACCACCACCACCACCAGTGTGGAGCACCACCACCACCACCAGTGTGGAGCACCACCACCACCACCAGTCTGGAGCACCACCACCAGTGTGGGGAGCACCACTACCACCACCAGACCAGTGTGGAGCACCACCACCACCAGACCAGTGTGGAGCACCACCACCACCAGACCAGTGTGGAGCACCACCACCACCAGACCAGTGTGGAGCACCACCACCACCACCAGACCAGTGTGGAGCACCACCACCACCACCAGTGTGGAGCACCACCACCAGTGTGGAGCACCACCACCGCCACCAGTGTGGAGCACCACCACCACCATTGTGGAGCACCACCACTGCCAGTGTGGAGCACCGCCATCACCACCAGTGTGGAGCACCACCACCACCAGTCTGGAGCACCACCACCACCAGACCAGTGTGGAGCACCACCACCACCAGACCAGTGTGGAGCACCACCACCACCAGACCAGTGTGGAGCACCACCACCACCACCAGACCAGTGTGGAGCACCCCCACCACCACCAGTGTGGAGCACCACCACCAGACCAGTGTGGAGCACCACCACCAGACCAGTGTGGAGCACCACCACCACCAGACCAGTGTGGAGCACCACCACCACCACCACCAGACCAGTGTGGAGCACCACCACCACCACCAGACCAGTGTGGAGCACCACCACCACCACCAGACCAGTGTGGAGCACCACCACCACCACCAGACCAGTGTGGAGCACCACCACCACCACCAGACCAGTGTGGAGCACCCCCACCACCACCAGTGTGGAGCACCACCACCAGTGTGGAGCACCACCACCAGCGTGGAGCACCACCACCACCAGCGTGGAGCACCACCACCACCAGTGTAGAGCACCACCACCACCACCAGTGTGGAGCACCACCACCACCACCAGCGTGGAGCACCACCACCACCACCAGCGTGGAGCACCACCACCACCAGTGTGGAGCACCACCACCACCAGTGTAGAGCACCACCACCACCAGTGTAGAGCACCACCACCACCAGTGTGGAGCACCACCACAAGTGTGGATCACCACCACTAGTGTGGAGCACCACCACCAGTGTGGAGCACCACCACCACCACCACCAGCGTGGAGCTCCACCACCACCACCACCAGTGTAGAGCACCACCACCACCACCAGTGTAGAGCACCACCACCACCACCAGTGTGGATCACCCCCACTAGTGTGGAGCACCACCACCAGCGTGGAGCACCACCACCAGTGTGGAGCACCACCACCACCACCAGTGTGGAGCACCACCACCACCACCAGTGTGGAGCACCACCACCACCAGACCAGTGTGGAGCACCACCACCACCACCAGTGTGGAGCACCACCACCACCAGACCAGTGTGGAGCACCACCACCACCACCAGTGTGGAGCACCACCACCACCACCAGTGTGGAGCACCACCACCACCACCAGTGTGGAGCACCACCACCACCACCACCAGTGTGGAGCACCACCACCACCAGTGTGGAGCACCACCACCACCAGTGTGGAGCACCACCACCACCAGTGTGGAGCACCACCACCACCACCAGTGTGGAGCACCACCACCACCACCAGACCAGTGTGGAGCACCACCACCACCATTGTGGAGCACCACCACCGCCAGTGTGGAGCACCACCACCACCACCACCACCACCAGTGTGGAGCACCACCACCACCACCACCACC
>NC_091160.1:47471001-47486001 GCF_040958095.1 Procambarus clarkii | reverse complement strand
CAGGCTACACCCCCCTCCCGAGGGGCAGGCTACACCCCCCTCCCGAGGGGCAGGCTACACCCCTCCCTCCCGAGGGGCAGGCTACACCCCTCCCTCCCGAGGGGCAGGTTACCCCCCTCCCCCCCCTCCCGAGGGGCAGGCTACACCCCCCTCCCGAGGGGTAGGTTACACCCCCCTCCCGAGGGGCAGGCTACACCCCCCTCCCGAGGGGCAGGCTACACCCCCCCTCCCGAGGGGCAGGCTACACCCCCCTCCCGAGGGGCAGGCTACACCCCTCCCTCCCGAGGGGCAGGCTACACCCCCCTCCCGAGGGGCAGGCTACACCCCCCTCCCGAGGGGCAGGCTACACCCCCCTCCCGAGGGACAGGTTACACCCCCCCCTCCCGAGGGGCAGGTTACACCCCCCTCCCGAGGGGCAGGCTACACCCCCCGCCCGAGGGGCAGGCTACACCCCCCGCCCGAGGGGCAGGCTACACCCCCCGCCCGAGGGGCAGGCTACACCCCCCGCCCGAGGGGCAGGGGTCCCAGCCAACACCTCTTTAAGGGCAGAGTGAGATCCTCTACAATATAATCCTGTGAGTGCAATGCTTTTAACGTTATATATCGGTATTTGTGACTCAAGGGGCGGCCACCCTCCCTACACCCTGTGTGGTGACTCCACACCCTCCCTACGCCCTGTGTGGTGGCTCCACACCCTCCCTACACCCTGTGTGGTGGCTCCACACCCTCCCTACACCCTGTGTGGTGACTCCACACCCTCCCTACACCCTGTGTGGTGACTCCACACCCTCCCTACACCCTGTGTGGAGCTCCACACCCTCCCTACACCCTGTGTGGTGGCTCCACACCCTCCCTACACCCTGTGTGGAGCTCCACACCCTCCCTACACCCTGTGTGGTGGCTCCACACCCTCCCTACACCCTGTGTGGAGCTCCACACCCTCCCTACACCCTGTGTGGTGGCTCCACACCCTCCCTACACCCTGTGTGGAGCTCCACACCCTCCCTACACCCTGTGTGGTGGCTCCACACCCTCCCTACACCCTGTGTGGAGCTCCACACCCTCCCTACACCCTGTGTGGTGGCTCCACACCCTCCCTACACCCTGTGTGGTGGCTCCACACCCTCCCTACACCCTGTGTGGTGGCTCCACACCCTCCCTACACCCTGTGTGGAGCTCCACACCCTCCCTACACCCTGTGTGGTGGCTCCACACCCTCCCTACACCCTGTGTGGTGGCTCCACACCCTCCCTACACCCTGTGTGGTGGCTCCACACCCTCCCTACACCCTGTGTGGTGGCTCCACACCCTCCCTACACCCTGTGTGGAGCTCCACACCCTCCCCACACCCTGTGTGGTGGCTCCACACCCTCCCTACACCCTGTGTGGTGGCTCCACACCCTCCCTACACCCTGTGTGGTGGCTCCACACCCTCCCTACACCCTGTGTGGTGGCTCCACACCCTCCCTACACCCTGTGTGGTGGCTCCACACCCTCCCTACACCCTGTGTGGTGGCTCCACACCCTCCCTACACCCTGTGTGGAGCTCCACATCCTCCCTAAACCCTGTGTGGTGGCTCCACACCCTCCCTACACCCAGTGTGGTGGCTCCACACCCTCCCTACACCAAGTGTGGTGGGTCCACACCCTCCCTACACCCAGTGTGGAGCTCCACACCCTCCCTACACCCAGTGTGGAGCTCCACACCCTCCCTACACCCAGTGTGGAGCTCCACACCCTCCCTACACCCTGTGTGGTGGCTCCACACCCTCCCTACACCCAGTGTGGAGCTCCACACCCTCCCTACACCCAGTGTGGTGGCTCCACACCCTCCCTACACCCTGTGTGGTGGCTCCACACCCTCCCTACACCCTGTGTGGTGGCTCCACACCCTCCCAACATGCACAATGTGTAATGTATTATACATGGACCAGTTCAAGCGCAGAATTTACACAGCGATCAGAATCGAGAGACAAATGAACAAAACTCTACGGACATCTTAACCCGTGTTTCACTACCTACGACACTGACATTTTAGTAAACACATTAGTGCCAGAGTTTACCCGTGACAACAGGTAAATACATGTCAGGTAATACAGGGTATACAGTACAGCATGTATACAATACAGCATGTATACAATACATGTATACAGTGCGCAGTACGACAACTCGGCCACCGGAAGACAATTAGTGAACAGCGGTAAAGGCTCGGGTGGGGAGGGTCGGGTTGAGGGCGGGGAGGGTCGGGTTGAGGGCGGGGAGGGCGGGGAGGGCGGGGAGGGCGGGGAGGGTGGGGAGGGCGGGGAGGGCGGGGAGGGTGGGGAGGGTGGGGAAGTTGGCGAGGAGTGTGGTGGGGAATATTCCGGGTCCAGCTTCCTATACTAAGATTACTGGCGGGGAAAATTATTGGTCCGGGGCCAAGGTGGAGGCGAGGCGGGTCTGGAAGTTATGGTCCGCGCCTCCGAGTTGTCGGAACTTGGGGAGAGTTTTAAGGCGGGGGAAACTAGCCAAGAACATGTGCATGATGGTGGGGGAGAATTGACGAGTGGAAGATAATTAAGTTAGAAGAGGGGAAGTGAAGGAGGGGGAGGGGAGAGGGAGGGAAGGAGGGAAGACAGAGAGACCCGGGAACATCCGGGTATCCCTCTAGTGTATATATATACACATATACATAATGTGACAGTGTCAGACCACGAAGGAAGGATTAAGACAGGAATTTCCTCAAGTACTTTCGAACTTAACAATACGTGTTCAGGCGGCTGGGTTAACAATTTACTGGTCAATATTAAGCCACCCAAGAGGTGGCACGGGCATGAATAGCCCCGTAAGTGGTAGAAGGATTTACAGCTCAGTGGTGTGGATATACAGGCAGCAATGAGGTGAGGTCAGAATGTCTTTAATAAGATATTGGCATATTAATAAGGTATGATTGACATGATTAGGTGTCAATCATCCCACTCAAACGAGCCTTTAACTGATCAAAAATGGATCTAAATTATACACATTTATCTGAGTAATATCGTATAAAAATCCCAATATCTCTCTAAGGCCATTATTCCTCACTTCACCTCATTCCTGCCGATATATATATATATATATATATATATATATATATATATATATATATATATATATATATATATATATATATATATAATGTCGTACCTAATAGCCAGAACGCACTTGTCTGCCTACTATGCAAGGCCCGATTTGCCTAATAAGCCAAGTTTTCATGAATTAATTGTTTTTCGACTACCTAACCTACCTAACCTAACCTAACTTTTTCGGCCACCTAACCTAACCTAACCTATAAAGATAGGTTAGGTTAGGTTAGGTTAGGTTAGGTAGGGTTGGTTAGGTTCGGTCATATATCTACGTTAATTTTAACTCCAATAATAATAAATTGACCTCATACATAATGAAATGGGTAGCTTTATCATTTCATAAGAAAAAAATTAGAGAAAATATATTAATTCAGGAAAACTTGGCTTATTAGGCAAATCTGGCCTTGCATAGTAGGCTGAGAAGTGCGTTCTGGCTACTAGGTACGACATTATATATATATATATATATATATATATATATATATATATGTCGTACCTAATAGCCAGAACGCACTTCTCAGCCTACTATTCAAGGCCCGATTTGCCTAATAAGCCAAGTTTTCATGAATTAATGTTTTTTCGTCTACCTAACCTACCTAACCTAACCTAACCTAGCTTTTTTTGGCTACCTAACCTAACCTTACCTATAAATATAGGTTAGGTTAGGTTAGGTAGGGTTGGTTAGGTTCGGTCATATATCTACGTTAATTTTAACTCCAATAAAAAAAAATTGACCTCATACATAGAGAAAAGGGTTGCTTTATCATTTCATAAGAAAAAAATTATAGTAAATATATTAATTCAGGAAAACTTGGCTTATTAGGCAAATCGGGCCTTGAATAGTAGGCTGAGAAGTGAGTTCTGGCTACTAGGTACGACATATATATATATATATATATATATATATATATATATATATATATATATATATATATATGAATGAAAACTCACACCCCAGAAGTGACTCGAACCCATACTCCCAGAAGCAACGCAACTGGTAACTACAGGGCGCCTTAATCCGCTTGACCATCACGGCCGTCAAAAGGAAGTGATAGCCGAGGCTATTTGAGCCACTTCCCCGACGGCAACTCGGATGGTAATCTTGGGCATAGCATTTCACCAAATCACCTCATTCTTTGGGGCACACGTGAGGAACACAAATGCGAACAAGCCTGAATGGTCCCCAGGACTATATGCGAATGAAAACTCACACCCCAGAAGTGACTCGAACCCATACTCCCAGAAGCAACGCAACTGGTAACTACAGGGCGCCTTAATCCGCTTGACCATCACGGCCGTCAAAAGGAAGTGAAAGCCGAGGCTATTTGAGCCACTTCCGGATTTTAATTCAAGCGGATTAAGGCGCCCTGTAGTTACCAGTTGCGTTGCTTCTGGGAGTATGGGTTCGAGTCACTTCTGGGGTGTGAGTTTTCATTCGCATATAGTCCTGGGGACCATTCAGGCTTGTTCGCATATATATATATATATATATATATATACATATACACCATTGAACTATATTAAATCCTTCCATTCTTATATGTATTATTAAATACAAAATTACCCAAGGCAATTCCTGTCTTAATCCTTCCTTCGTGGTCTGACCTTGTCATACTGTTCATAATGTGTTAACTTCTTCGTAATTTACACACACACACACACGCAATATAACATTAAATTATAAAGGTTATACAAGTTTGAAATATGTCGAGACGTCCCAATGAACAAAAGCTTGCAGAACACTTGACAGAATCTGTCTGAACCTGCCAAAGGCACCAGGTTAGGTTAGGTTAGGTTAGGTTAATGGGGCCATTGTCACTACAAGATAATGAGGAAAGGCAGTAGGACTCTATAGGACTTGGGAGGGGTACGAGGACTAGGAGCTGGGGTACGAGGACAAGGAGCTGGGGTACGAGGACAAGGGGCTGGGGTACGAGGACAAGGATCTGGGGTACGAGGACAAGGAGCTGGGGTACGAGGACAAGGAGCTGGGGTACGAGGACAAGGAGCTGGGGTACGAGGACTAGGAGCTGGGGTACGAGGACAAGGAGCAGGGGTACGAGGACTAGGAGCTGGGGTACGAGGACAAGGAGCAGGGGTACGAGGACTAGGAGCTGGGGTACGAGGACAAGG
This sequence comes from Procambarus clarkii, assembly GCF_040958095.1. Lineage (NCBI taxonomy): Eukaryota > Metazoa > Arthropoda > Malacostraca > Decapoda > Cambaridae > Procambarus > Procambarus clarkii. Next base: position 47,480,764 of record NC_091160.1, on the reverse strand, counting down.
AGCAGGGGTACGAGGACTAGGAGCTGGGATACGAGGACAAGGAGCTGGGGTACGAGGACAAGGAGCTGTGGTACGAGGACAAGGAGCTGGGGTAGGAGGACAAGGAGTTCGGGTACGAGGACAAGGAGTTCGGGTACGAGGACAAGGAGTTGGGATATGAGGACAAGGAGCTGGGGTACGAGGACAAGGAGCTGGGGTACGAGGACAAGGAGCAGGGGTACGAGGACAAGGAGCTGGGGTACGAGGACTAGGAGCTGGGGTACGAGGACAAGGAGTTCGGGTACGAGGACTAGGAGCTGGGGTACGAGGACAAGGAGCTGGGGTAGGAGGACAAGGAGTTCGGGTACGAGGACAATGAGCTGGGGTACGAGGACAAGGAGCAGGGGTATGAGGACAAGGAGTTGGGGTACGAGGACTAGGAGCTGGGGTACGAGGACAAGGAGCAGGGGTACGAGGACAAGGAGCAGGGGTACGAGGACAAGGAACTGGGATACGAGGACAAGGAACTGGGATACGAGGACAAGGAACTGGGATACGAGAGCGGAGTGTAGATACAGTGCCCAACCACTTTGACCGCCGGGGATCGAACGCTGACCCGTGTTGAGACGCTAAATAAACCACCACACCGTCCTCGGCTAGTACCCCAGGCACGGTGGACGCACCCGGGGGCTAACATCCTGAGGATTGGAACAGACCGTCTCCTATCCCCTCTGGCTAGACAAGTGATCTCACGCGTCCTCCCCCTGTCTAATATTCCGGTCACACTCGTCCCTCACCCTGGTGACGGGGTGTCCAAGCGTGACGGGACTCCCAGACCCCAAACATCTGTCTTGGGGCTAGTGATGAGCTTCTTAAATACTCCTTTTTTCCCTCCTGTCATGTCTGGCTCACTAGTAAGGCAGCTATCAGGCTCTCTCTGTCCTCCTGTCATGTCTGGCTCACTGGTAAGGCAGGCATCAGGCTCTCTCTGTCCTCCTGTCATGTCTGGCTCACTGGTAAGGCAGCCATCAGGCTCTCTCTGTCCTCCTGTCATGTCTGGCTCACTGGTAAGGCAGCCATCAGGCTCTCTCTGTCCTCCTGTCATGTCTGGCTCACTGGTAAGGCAGCCATCAGGCTCTCTCTGTCCTCCTGTCATGTCTGGCTCACTGGTAAGGCAGCCATCAGGCTCTCTCTGTCCTCCTGTCATGTCTGGCTCACTGGTAAGGCAGCCATCAGGCTCTCTCTGTCCTCCTGTCATGTCTGGCTCACTGGTAAGGCAGCCATCAGGCTCTCTCTGTCCTCCTGTCATGTCTGGCTCACTGGTAAGGCAGCCATCAGGCTCTGTCCTCCTGTCATGTCTGGCTCACTGGTAAGGCAGCTATCAGGCTCTCTCTGTCCTCCTGTCATGTCTGGCTCACTGGTAAGGCAGCCATCAGGCTCTGTCCTCCTGTCATGTCTGGCTCACTGGTAAGGCAGCCATCAGGCTCTGTCCTCCTGTCATGTCTGGCTCACTGGTAAGGCAGCAATCAGGCTCTCTCTGTCCTCCTGTCATGTCTGGCTCACTGGTAAGGCACCCATCAGGCTCTGTCCTCCTGTCATGTCTGGCTCACTGGTAAGGCAGCCATCAGACTCTGTCCTCCTGACATGTCTGGCTCACTGGTAAGGCAGCCATCAGGCTCTCTCTGTCCTCCTGTCATGTCTGGCTCACTGGTAAGGCAGCCATCAGGCTCTCTCTGTCCTCCTGTCATGTCTGGCTCACTGGTAAGGCAGCCATCAGGCTCTCTCTGTCCTCCTGTCATGTCTGGCTCACTGGTAAGGCAGCCATCAGGCTCTCTCTGTCCTCCTGTCATGTCTGGCTCACTGGTAAGGCAGCTATCAGGCTCTCTCTGTCCTCCTGTCATGTCTGGCTCACTGGTAAGGCAGCCATCAGGCTCTGTCCTCCTGTCATGTCTGGCTCACTGGTAAGGCAGCCATCAGGCTCTGTCCTCCTGACATGTCTGGCTCACTGGTAAGGCAGCCATCAGGCTCTCTCTGTCCTCCTGTCATGTCTGGCTCACTGGTAAGGTAGGCATCAGGCTCTCTCTGTCCTCCTGTCATGTCTGGCTCACTGGTAAGGCAGGCATCAGGCTCTCTCTGTCCTCCTGTCATGTCTGGCTCACTGGTAAGGCAGCCATCAGGCTCTGTCCTCCTGACATGTCTGGCTCACTGGTAAGGCAGCCATCAGGCTCTGTCCTCCTGACATGTCTGGCTCACTGGTAAGGCAGCAATCAGGCTCTCTCTGTCCTCCTGTCATGTCTGGCTCACTGGTAAGGCAGCAATCAGGCTCTGTCCTCCTGACATGTCTGGCTCACTGGTAAGGCAGGCATCAGGCTCTCTCTGTCCTCCTGACATGTCTGGCTCACTGGTAAGGCAGCAATCAGGCTCTCTCTGTCCTCCTGTCATGTCTGGCTCACTGGTAAGGCAGCAATCAGGCTCTCTCTGTCCTCCTGTCATGTCTGGCTCACTGGTAAGGCAGGCATCAGGCTCTCTCTGTCCTCCTGACATGTCTGGCTCACTGGTAAGGCAGCCATCAGGCTCTGTCCTGTCATGTCTGGCTCACTGGTAAGGCAGCCATCAGGCTCTGTCCTCCTGTCATGTCTGGCTCACTGGTAAGGCAGCCATCAGGCTCTGTCCTCCTGTCATGTCTGGCTCACTGGTAAGGCAGGCATCAGGCTCTCTCTGTCCTCCTGACATGTCTGGCTCACTGGTAAGGCAGCCATCAGGCTCTCTCTGTCCTCCTGACATGTCTGGCTCACTGGTAAGGCAGCAATCAGGCTCTCTCTGTCCTCCTGACATGTCTGGCTCACTGGTAAGGCAGCAATCAGGCTCTCTCTGTCCTCCTGTCATGTCTGGCTCACTGGTAAAGCAGCAATCAGGCTCTCTCTGTCCTGACATGTCTGGCTCACTGGTAAGGCAGCAATCAGGCTCTCTCTGTCCTCCTGACATGGCTGGCTCACTGGTAAGGCAGCCACCAGGGTCTCTCTGTCCTCCTGACATGTCTGGCTCACTGGTAAGGCAGCAATCAGGCTCTCTCTGTCCTCCTGTCATGTCTGGCTCACTGGTAAGGCAGCCACCAGGCTCTCTCTGTCCTCCTGACATGTCTGGCTCACTGGTAAGGCAGCCATCAGGCTCTCTCTGTCCTCCTGTCATGTCTGGCTCACTGGTAAGGCAGCCACCAGGCTCTCTCTGTCCTCCTGACATGTCTGGCTCACTGGTAAGGCAGCCACCAGACTCTCTCTGTCCTCCTGTCATGTCTGGCTCACTGGTAAGGCAGCCATCAGGCTCTCTCTGTCCTCCTGACATGTCTGGCTCACTGGTAAGGCAGCCACCAGGCTCTCTCTGTCCTCCTGACATGTCTGGCTCACTAATAAGGCAGCCATCAGGCTCTCTCTGTCCTCCTGACGTGTCTGGCTCACTGGTAAGGCAGCAATCAGGCTCTCTCTGTCCTCCTGTCATGTCTGGCTCACTGGTAAGGCAGCCACCAGGCTCTCTCTGTCCTCCTGACATGTCTGGCTCACTAATAAGGCAGCCATCAGGCTCTCTCTGTCCTCCTGTCATGTCTGGCTCACTGGTAAGGCAGCAATCAGGCTCTCTCTGTCCTCCTGACATGTCTGGCTCACTGGTAAGGCAGCCATCAGGCTCCCTCTCCTACTAGGGGGTCCCTATCCGGCCGCCACACCAGGCAAATGGTCCCCGCCACTGACAAGGGGAAACTAGTCTGAGAGGCAGAAAGAATTTAACAAAGGAGAGAGAGACACAACAGACACACCAAGCGCCAGGCAGGCAGACGCAGCCACAAAAGGTACTGAAAGCTGTCCTGGCGAAGACAGCAGCAGCAGCAGCAGCAGCAGCAGCAGCAGCAGCAGCAGCAGCAGAAGTAGCAGCAGCAGCAGCAGCAGCAGCAGCAGCAGCAGCAGCAGTAGCAGCAGCAGCAGCAGCAAGGGGCCGCCCCCACAACACTCCCAGCTGGGTGATTGGCAGTGGCTGATGGCTATTGGAAGCGAGATGAGAAGGTGACTGCGATGGGGCCCTCGGGTCCCAGGACGGGTCACGGGGGGCCCTCGGGTCCCAGGACGGGTCACGGGGGGCCCTCGGGTCCCAGGACGGGTCACGGGGGGCCCTCGGGTCCCAGGACGGGTCACGGGGGGCCCTCGGGTCCCAGGACGGGTCACGGGGGGCCCTCGGGTCCCAGGACGGGTCACGGGGGGCCCTCGGGTCCCAGGACGGGTCACGGGGGGCCCTCGGGTCCCAGGACGGGTCACGGGGGGCCCTCGGGTCCCAGGACGGGTCACGGGGGGCCCTCGGGTCACGGGGGGCCCTCGGGTCACGGGGGGCCCTCGGGTCACGGGGGGCCCTCGGGTCACGGGGGGCCCTCGGGTCCCAGGACGGGTCACGGGGGGCCCTCGGGTCCCAGGACGGGTCACGGGGGGCCCTCGGGTCCCAGGACGGGTCACGGGGAGCCCTCGGGTCCCAGGACGGGTCACGGGGGACCCTCGGGTCCCAGGACGGGTCACGGGGGCCTTCGGGTCCCAGGACGGGTCACGGGGGCCCTCGGGTCCCAGAGGTGGTGAAGGTTCCCAATTTACACACTGCTCAGAAAATGTAAAAGCCGCCATGACCGAGGAAAGATGTACAGGTTTCGTAAGCGACTGCGTAAATGACTGACGAATTCTGGACTATGGCTTCAGAAAGAGTGCATTATCAGAGGAAAGCGCCAAGCCATTACGACAATATAGCACAGGGAAGGGATCAGGATAAGGATTTGAGATGGGACGGAGGGGGGGGGGGGGGGAGGAATGGTGCCCAACCACTTGGGCAGGCAGGCCGGCTCAAGCAAGGCAAGCAGGCTCAAGCAGGTCAAGCAGGCTCAAGCAAGACAAGCAGGCTCAAGCAGGTCAAGCAGGCTCAAGCAGGTCAAGCAGGCTCAAGCAGGCTCAAGCAGGTCAAGCAGGCTCAAGCAGGCTCAAGCAGGCTCAAGCAGGTCAAGCAGGCTCAAGCAGGTCAAGCAGGCTCAAGCAGGCTCAAGCAGGTCAAGCAGGTCAAGCAGGCTCAAGCAGGCTCAAGCAGGCATGCCTAAACATGGGACATATGTCACACAGTTTCCTCCCGTAATGGAGGGATGATGACCCAACAATTGCGGCCGCAATGAGCCACGGCCGCAATTTTTCCCGCCAAACTCCCGCATTTTGGAGACAATAGAAGAGCTTTGCGGCCCTCGGCGGGCACACGCGCGCGCGCGCACTCTCCAATAGCGGGGCGGGGGGGGGGGGTAAGTCAGATAAAAGAATTTTAAATAATATATTAAAAGCCGTATAATAAATTGGCTCCCCACTCCCACGGTGGCCTGCAGGCTCCCCACTCCCACGGTGGCCTGCAGGCTCCCCACTCCCACGGTGGCCTGCAGGCTCCCCACTCCCACGGTGGCCTGCAGGCTCCCCACTCCCACGGTGGCCTGCAGGCTCCCCACTCCCACGGTGGCCTGCAGGCTCCCCACTCCCACGGTGGCCAGGCTCCCCACTCCCACGGTGGCCAGGCTCCCCACTCCCACGGTGGCCAGGCTCCCCACTCCCACGGTGGCCAGGCTCCCCACTCCCACGGTGGTCAGGCTCCCCACTCCCACGGTGGTCAGGCTCCCCACTCCCACGGTGGTCAGGCTCCCCACTCCCACGGTGGCCAGGCTCCCCACTCCCACGGTGGCCAGGCTCCCCACTCCCACGGTGGCCAGGCTCCCCACTCCCACGGTGGTCAGGCTCCCCACTCCCACGGTGGTCAGGCTCCCCACTCCCACGGTGGTCAGGCTCCCCACTCCCACGATGGTCAGGCTCCCCACTCCCACGGTGGTCAGGCTCCCCACTCCCACGGTGGCCAGGCTCCCCACTCCCACGGTGGCCAGGCTCCCCACTCCCACGGTGGCCAGGCTCCCAACTCCCACGGTGGCCAGGAAGACCAGGCTCCCCACTCCCACGTTCTGAGGGCCCCTGGGGTCAGTCCTGGGGGCCCCTGGGGTCAGTCCTGGGGGCCCCTGGGGTCAGTCCTGGGGGCCCCTGGGGTCAGTCCTGGGGGCCCCTGGGGTCAGTCCTGGGGGCCCCTGGGGTCAGTCCTGGGGGCCCCTGGGGTCAGTCCTGGGGGCCCCTGGGGTCAGTCCTGGGGGCCCCTGGGGTCAGTCCTGGGGGCCCCTGGGGTCAGTCCTGGGGGCCCCTGGGGTCAGTCCTGGAGGCTTCTGGGGTCAGTCCTGGGGGCCCCCTGGGGTCAGTCCTGGGGGCCCTGGGGTCAGTCCTGGGGGCCCTGGGGTCAGTCCTGGGGGCCCTGGGGTCAGTCCTGGGGGCCCTGGGGTCAGTCCTGGGGGCCCTGGGGTCAGTCCTGGGGGCCCTGGGGTCAGTCCTGGCGGCCCTGGGGTCAGTCCTGGGGGGCCCTGGGGTCAGTCCTGGGGGCCCTGGAGTCAGTCCTGTGGGGGCCCTGGGGTCAGTCCTGGCGGCCCTAGGGTCTGTCCTGGGGGGGCCCTGGGGTCAGTCCTGGGGGGGCCCTGGGGTCAGTCCTGGGGGGCCCCTGGGCTCGAGTCCTGGGGGGGCCCTGGGGTCAGTCCTGGGGGCCCTGGGGTCAGTCCTGGGGGCCCTGGGGTCAGTCCTGGGGGCCCTGGAGTCAGTCCTGTGGGGGCCCTGGGGTCAGTCCTGGAGGCCCTAGGGTCAGTCCTGGGGGGCCCTGGGGTCAGTCCTGGGGGGGCCCTGGGGTCAGTCCTGGGGGGCCCTGGGGTCAGTCCTGGGGGGCCCCTGGGCTCGAGTCCTAGGGGCCCGGTCTCTCATTTCCCCCTCCGTAAAAAACACAACGGTTTAACTTAACTAAAAGCGTCATAAAACTAACCTACCGGAGCCCTTACTCAGTACTCCCAGGAAACGTCGCTAATGAGGTGGTTGAACCTCGTCGTGAACCACCGCCACATGTACGCAAGTGTCCGCTGCGTGATGGAGTGTCTTCAGCGAGAGGGCAGGTCCACCCATTACCAGCATCTCCCACTACGTAAAAAAATGAAGTGGTTTAGTCTAACCAGAAGCGTCGAAATGCCGTCGATGGCTTGTGTTGTGTCAGCTTTAAAGGCTCTCACAACGCATGCCTTAGACTCCTGCAACCCCCCACCTCACCCCCACCCCCCCCTACAACCTCAATCCTACACCCCCTCCTCTATCCCCCAAGCCCCCTCCTCTACCTCCCAAGCCCCCTCCTCTACCCCCCAAGCCCCCTCCTCTACCTCCCAAGCCCCCTCCTCTACCCCCCAAGCCCCCTCCTCTACCCCCCAAGCCCCCTCCTCTACCCCCCAAGCCCCCTCCTCTACCCCCCAACCCCCCTCCTCTACCCCCCAAGCCCCCTCCTCTACCCCCAAGCCCCCTCCTCTACCCCCCAACCCCCCTCCTCTACCCCCCAAGCCCCCTCCTCTACCCCCCAACCCCCCTCCTCTACCCCCCACCGTCCCGTCCCTGTGAAGATTTTGTTACGAATATTTCTATAAATTTTTAGTTTGAGACGTGAGTCGCACACGGGATGGCTAGTGTGAGGGAGAGTGAGGGAGAGGGGGAGAGTGAGGGAGAGGGGAAGAGAGAGGAGAGGGAGAGGGGTAGGGAGAGGGGGAGAGAGAGGAGAGGAGAGAGAGGGGGAGAGAGAGAGAGATGAAGCAAGATAACTGGCTCCAGCAACACTAACTAAACACAGTGACTAACAGACTCCAAGGACTAATACAGCAGAGTATAACAAGTGTATACTGCCGGGGGGAGCAAACTGGAGCAGACGTGTCAACAACAGAACCATTATCAGGAATGACTCCAGTGCTGACCCCTGAGGTGATGTATGGGGGGGGGCCCCTGAGGTGATGTATGGGGGGGCCCCTGAGGTGATGTATGGGGGGGGCCCCTGAGGTGATGTATGGGGGGGGGCCCTGAGGTGATGTATGGGGGGGGCCCCTGAGGTGATGTATGGGGGGGGGCCCCTGAGGTGATGTATGGGGGGGGGCCCCTGAGGTGATGTATGGGGGGGGCCCTGAGGTGATGTATGGGGGGGGCCCTGAGGTGATGTATGGGGGGGGCCCCTGAGGTGATGTATGGGGGGGGGCCCCTGAGGTGATGTATGGGGGGGGCCCTGAGGTGATGTATGGGGGGGGGCCCCTGAGGTGATGTATGGGGGGGGGCGAGACCACTTCATCTGTGTGCTAACATCAACACCTTCTCCTTCCTTCAACACGGAGATCACCCTCTTAACCTCTTCACAATATATCCACCATTATCTTTGGAATATATCTACCATTATCTTTGGAATATAATAACTTTCTTTATCTGCAGAAATGCTGCTCCCTCTTAACAGCTTCCCGAACAGTTCGGCCGGACTCAAAAAACTTAGATTCTGAAGCACAGATATGAAGCAAGATTCTGAAGCAAAGATATGAAGCAAGATTCTGAAGCAAAGATATGAAGCAAGATTCTGAAGCAAAAATATGAAGCAAGATTCTGAAGCAAAGATATGAAGCAAGATTCTGAAGCAAAGATATGAAGCAAGATTCTGAAGCAAAGATATGAAGCAAGATTCTGAAGCAAAGATATGAAGCAAGATTTGAAACCAAAGATATGAAACAAGATTTGGAAGCACAGATATGAAGCAAGCTATGAAGTAAAGATATGAAGCAAGCTATGAAGTAAAGATATGAAGCAAGCTATGAAGCAAAGATATGAAGCAAGCTATGAAGCAAAGATATGAAGCAAGCTATGAAGTAAAGATATAAAGCAAGCTATGAAGTAAAGATATGAAGCAAGCTATGAAGTAAAGATATGAAGCAAGCTATGAAGCAAAGATATGAAGCAACATTTCACAAACTTCTATTCATATCTTAGTGGTCCAAATGACGCTTTCAGAAGATTTTAACATAACTAATGACTCTCGTCTCGGGATTTATCTTCATCGATAAAAATAACACGAAAGTTTAAAGCTTTTGCACTGATTACTCAGAAGTGCTGGTTGGTGGGTGGTTGTGGGCCCCCAGTGGTGGTTGGTGGGTGGTTGTGGGCCCCCAGTGGTGGTTGGTGGGTGGTTGTGGGCCCCCAGTGGTGGTTGGTGGGTGGTTGTGGGCCCCCAGTGGTGGTTGGTGGGTGGTTGTGGGCCCCCAGTGGTGGTTGGTGGGTGGTTGTGGGCCCCCAGTGGTGGTTGGTGGGTGGTTGTGGGCCCCCAGTGGTGGTTGGTGGGTGGTTGTGGGCCCCCAGTGGTGGTTGGTGGGTGGTTGTGGGCCCCCAGTGGTGGTTGGTGGGTGGTTGTGGTGGTTGGTGGGTGGTTGTGGTGGTTGGTGGGTGGTTGTGGTGGTTGGTGGGTGGTTGTGGGCCCCCAGTGGTGGTTGGTGGGTGGTTGTGGGCCCCCAGTGGTGGTTGGTGGGTGGTTGTGGGCCCCCAGTGGTGGTTGGTGGGTGGTTGTGGGCCCCCAGTGGTGGTTGGTGGGTGGTTGTGGGCCCCCAGTGGTGGTTGGTGGGTGGTTGTGGGCCCCCAGTGGTGGTTGGTGGGTGGTTGTGGGCCCCCAGTGGTGGTTGGTGGGTGGTTGTGGGCCCCCAGTGGTGGTTGGTGGGTGGTTGTGGGCCCCCAGTGGTGGTTGGTGGGTGGTTGTGGGCCCCCAGTGGTGGTTGGTGGGTGGTTGTGGGCCCCCAGTGGTGGTTGGTGGGTGGTTGTGGTGGTTGGTGGGTGGTTGTGGTGGTTGGTGGGTGGTTGTGGGCCCCCAGTGGTGG
>NC_091160.1:47463501-47466001 GCF_040958095.1 Procambarus clarkii | reverse complement strand
CCTCATTTTGTGAGCTATCACCCCATGGTCACATTTGTCGAACGCCTTTGCAAAGTCTGTGTATACAACATCTGCATTTTGCTTTTCTTCTAGGGCTTCTGTGATTTTGTCATAGTGGTTGAGTAACTGTGACAGACAGGATCTTCCCGCTCTAAATCCATGTTGTCCTGGATTGTGCAATTCATTGTTTTCCATAAAACTAGAAATTTGATTCCTAATCACTCTTTCAAACACTTTTATTATGTGTGATGTTAGTGCAACTGGCCTATAATTTTTTGCCAAGCTTTACTTCCCCCCTTGTGCAACGGAGCTATATCTGCAGATTTAAGTGCTGCTGGTATCTCCCCTGTATCCAGGCTCTTTCTCCATATTACGCTGAGTGCTCTCGCTACTGGTACTTTACATTTCTTTATGAATATTGAATTCTATGAGTCAGGCCCAGGAGCTGAGTGCATAGGCATATTGTCAATTTCTCTTTCAAAGTCATCAGAGTTTGTGGTAATATCCGTTATATTATCTGCAGCTTGAATGTCATTCATAAAGAAGCTGTCTGGGTCATCAACTTTCATGTTTATTGGTGTGCTAAACATAGCCTCATACTGGCTTCTTAGAATTTCACTAATCTCTTTGTTGTCCTCTGTGTACGTACCTTCACTTGTAATTAACGGTCCAATACTGGTCGAGGTTTTGGATTTTGATTTTCGTATGTGAAAAAATATTTCGGATTTTTCCTTATCTCTTGTATAGCTTTCTGTTCCAATTCCATTTCCTCAGACTCATATGATCGCTTCAACGTTTGTTCTATTTCTTCGATCTCCCTGCTTAGGCTTGTTTTCCTTGCTTGTGATAGTTGTGTCTGCCGAAGCATTTCCGTTATTTTTTTCCTTCTCCTGTACAGTCGTCTGCGTTCTCTTTCTAGAGTGGTCCTCTTTCTGCCCCTCCTCACAGGCACGTGCTTCAAGCAGACCTTGTAAGCTTCAGCTGTCAGTTGAGCTATTCCCTGTGTGGGAGTTTTGTCGCTTAAGACCGTCTCCCATTGAGTGGTTGCAAGGTCTACATTTATTTTTTCCCAGTCAATCCTCTTATTGTTGAAATTGAATTGATTGAATACTCCTCCTCGCTTGTTGGGTCTCTTAGACCTACTACCGTTATTTATGCTAGTTCGCACTTCAATGAGCTTATGGTCTGAGTATGAAGTATCTGAGATTGTGATGTCTCTCATTCGTTCATCATTGTTTGTGAATAACAAGTCTAGGGTGTTTTCGCTTCTGGTTGGTTCTGTAATCTGTTGATTGAGCGAGAATTTGTCACAGAATCTCAAAAGTTCTCTGACCTGTGGTTGGTTATTTCCCAGGTCATTGTATGCGATTGTATATGCGAATGAAAACTCACACCCCAGAAGTGACTCGAACCCATACTGCCAGGAGCAACGCAACTGGTATCTACAGGACGCCTTAATACGCTTGACCATCACGACCGGACAAAAGGAAGTGATAGCCGAAGCTATTATAACTTAAAAATGGATAAAGTGTGTACATACCAGTACTAACATTAGGAAGATTTAGACTCTGATTAGAGCAGACTCAATCAAATTCCGTTCCACGAAACTACCACAATTGGTAATGCTTTTCGCCCTATTCCAGTTAATACACTATTAAATGGAAGGGGACCACCCTCTATATCAATGCATATTATAAGGTGGATAACACTGATAAAGCTAGGGACCAGTCACCTTCCACATGAGGTGGCCGTGGAAGCCAACCCTATTTAAGTAGGAGCAATGTTGTCGACACCAGCCCCGACCCGACCATGTTTGTCACCTACCCCTCTGCAATCACTGTGCAAAGTTGGGTGAGGCTCGCCTCAAGCGTCTGGCCTCCATCCTTGGACAGGGAACACACATACATTCTCTTAATTGATGAACATAAACAACATTCTACACTATTTACACTCTGGGTAATTAATCACCCAATTATCTCTCCATTTGACACACCGTAAACACCAGACTGTTGTGGCTAGCAACACACACGTCACCCCCCCCCCACCCCCGGCAACTTTCCCACTTTGACGCCTAATACGTCAATAATAGGGTGCATTATTGAACTGTATTGTTGTTGAACCCATACCCCCTCCCCCTCCGAGAGAGGAGGAGGGGGAGGGGGTTCCGGGCGAGGGGGGAGGGGTTCCGGGCGAGGTGGGGGAGGGGTTCCGGGCGAGGTGGGGGAGGGGTTCCGGGCGAGGTGGGGGAGGGGTTCCGGGCGAGGTGGGGGAGGGGTTCCGGGCGAGGTGGGGGAGGGGGTTCCGGGCGAGGGTGGGGGAGGGGGTCCGGGCGAGGGTGGGGGAGGGGGTCCGGGCGAGGGTGGGGGAGGGGGTCCGGGCGAGGGTGGGGGAGGGGGTCCGGGCGAGGGTGGGGGAGGGGGTCCGGGCGAGGGTGGGGGAGGGGGTCCGGGCGAGGGTGGGGGAGGGGGTCCGGGCGAGGGTGGGGGAGGGGGTCCGGGCG